>NC_079479.1:2755854-3058884 GCF_026230105.1 Diorhabda sublineata
TGGTGTAGTGTAGTAGTGTAGTAAATAGTGTGTTCAATATAATGTTTACCTTCAATATCTGAAAACTAAAACTTGATTATCGAAACGCGCGTCAGACAGTGTAATTGTGAGTGTTGGTGTAGTGTAGTAGTGTAGTAAATAGTGTGTTCAATATAATGTTTACCTTCAATATCTGAAAACTAAAACTTGATTATCGAAACGCGCGTCAGACAGTGTAATTGTGAGTGTTGGTGTAGTGTAGTAGTGTAGTAAATAGTGTGTTCAATATAATGTTTACCTTCAATATCTGAAAACTAAAACTTGATTATCGAAACGCGCGTCAGACAGTGTAATTATAAGTGTTGATGTAGTGTAGTAGTGTAGTAAATAGTGTGTTCAATATAATGTTTACCTTCAATATCTGAAAACTAAAACTTGATTATCGAAACGCGCGTCAGACAGTGTAATCGTGAGTGTTGGTGTAGTGTAGTAGTGTAGTAAATAGTGTGTTCAATATAATGTTTACCTTCAGTATCTGAAGACTAAAACTTGATTATCGAAACGCGCGTCAGACAGTGTAATCGTGAGTGTTGGTGTAGTGTAGTAGTGTAGTAAATAGTGTGTTCAATATAATGTTTACCTTCAGTATCTGAAGACTAAAACTTGATTATCGAAACGCGCGTCAGACAGTGTAATTTTGAGTGTTGTTTGTACCATTATTTCAGTATCCCATATACTTTGGTGGTTTTTTTTTGTTCGAGAGTCAGCTCCATATTAGAATAAATTTCGTTTTCACCGGGGTATTTGACATTTTGGTTTCGTATAATTTCTGCTACTTCTTCTTTATTTGGTGCTGGTATTTTTTTCGTTTTACGGCTACAGTTGGGCATAAAAGAACCCAATTTTCAATATTTACAATTTGTATTGTTCAATTTTTTATTTCAAAATGGATTTCACGCTCCGAATGGATGAAAAAGTCATGTTTTTGTCATATTTGAATATTTTATTATCAAATATACAGGTTTACGTCTCAAGGTCGCAAATATTTGAAATTGTTGATAATGTACCGAGGTTAAACGGTCTGAATGATATTGAAATTAATTTTTATGTTATACTATAAAATAATGATTCATACAGGTATTTTAGTGCTTCGGTAAATATCGCGATGGTGAACGCGAATTTTGAAATTATGGCGAACGCACGTCGAAATATCCTGTTTGTTTTTGTTAGAATTTCTCACTCTATAGTAATTAAATACGTTTCAATCTGTCAAAATAATACTTAATACATCTCCAGGTATAACCTATTTTAAATAAGGATTCAGTAGAAGACAAAATAAAAAGACATTTGAACTGTTTTCACGTCCAGCGGGGCTACTGTTCAATGCTTGGACACTTGAAGATCTATCCAAGTTACATCGGAGCTTAGGCAAGAAAAATCCAACATTGAAAAAGAAGGTAGATAGGAGCGAAACCAAATAATGGGACAACCTACAGGGGTCGAGACAGGTAAAGACTTTTCTGAGAAACTACAACCAGAGAAGATCTGCTGAATGTATCAACTCAAGGAAAAACAATCTACGAATACCAACGGAAACCCTATCGCCTCAATAAACACCTAAAGACGCTAGATTACCAATTAATGCAGATTTTGATGCACAGAAGACGAAGAAACCTCAATCCACACTTTCTCAAATTGTTTAAACTCCAGAGCACTACACCTGGGTGCGTATGAAATAGAAGACGAAGATCTCTGGCAATTAAAGTGACCCCACATGGAGTGGGGTTGATGGATCAGCTGCAAACACTGGGTTCTCTGACACATCAAAAAATTAACAATAATCCCTTGTCTCCCTTTTATTATAAATTAAATATACAGTGCGATCCATGAGTTCTTGGTCTCAAATAATAGAGTTTATGCACGCGTCAGTGACAAGTCTCAACCAGCTTCACACAAAGTTTCAACACGCTGCTTCGATACATTTTATTATAGTAGATCTCAGACGATTACTCAATCAATTTGTTTGGGGAAATGTCTCAAATTGAATTTCACACTGTTAGAATTGTCCAACATTTTGTAGATGGAATCAAATACAAATGTACATGACTCAATAAGGTAGAGAGGCGTTGAAAAATTATCGAAAAATGGTGGCGCAAAATCAGGTTGCTTTATAATAAGGCTCCAATCCATACTGCTTCGCTTTCCAAGGCTACTGTATAAGAATGAGGCTTCACAGAGATTGAACATTCGTATAGCCCCGAACTGACCCTATACGACTATTTTTTTGCGCAAAAATGCTTTAGTCAGACGTTTTGAACAGTGTGTGTGAAATAAAGGGAGAATATATTGAAAAATAATAACTTTTATGACCTTTCTTTCTACGTTAGGCTAAAAACTTATTTATATCATATTTATTATTAAATAATATGTTATTTTCTTGGAATTTTTTTTCAATGGAAAAAACGTCTTGGAGTTCTTTGAATCAACGAAATCATATTCTTCACATACCGACCTACTTAAATGTATTTAGCATTACTCTGAAGAAGAAATCTTTATTCTCAGAAAATATTATTTATTTATTTCGTTTCTAATGAATTGTTAAACTGAAATAAAACATCATTTTGCGAAATATTTTATTTCGATAGTGTGAAAAGAATTAAAGAATTTGACGTTAATGACGATATCCCAAACAGAAGGAAACATGGACGTAAGTGTAGTGCCAATCAGGACCGCCAGAGGACACTAGCTTCGTAATATCAGCTGTTGTTACTTTCGTCAATTGAAAAAAAGAAGAAAGATTCATTGGAGAATTCGTTGGAGTTGGCCCTGATATAGGAGTTGCTCCTCTGCAGGGCTGAGGGAACTAACCGATGACATTTTTATGAGTTCTATGACTTAGTGATTGAAATTAGGTTGATTAAATCTTAATAATTGGAAAATTTGATATTCCATTCTATTTTTTCAATCATGCATGTTATACAACTGCAAATTCTCTCCTGTATAATAGGAGTTTTTACATTTACGTCATTTTTTTTCCGAAACGGCGATATATTTTCTTCCAGGAATTATAAGTTTATCATCATAAGTTGGACCGAAGCCTTCGGAAAAAGCCCGAAATAAAATCCAGTTTCGTTTTCTAATTAAAATATTTTTAGTCAAATCTGTACACCTGCATGTTCGTAACGTATCTTTTTGGCCCCGATTTTGTTATACTTTGAACAATCGTAAAAAGCATTTATCAAAAAATTACGATAATGCAATAATTCGATCCAAAAATCTCATTATCCTGATTAGATTCGCCAGCATCAAAAATTTCTTTTTGTATCTTTTTTAGAGAATAAGAAATAAATTAATAAATTACAGGATTTCAAAATGTGGATATTACGGCATTCTAAGGGCATATAATTCGAAAATGGGACAAGATCGAATGCCGAAGAGGCATGTATATAGCCATATCGACATCCCAAGTGCATATAATTCGAAATTGGGGTCAGAGAAGTACGTATATAGCCATATCGACGTTCTAAGGGCATATAATTTGAAATTGGGACATGATCAAATGCCGGAGAGGCATGTATATAGCCATATCGACGTCCTAAGGGCATATAATTCGAAATTGGGACATGATCAAATGCCGGAGAGGCATGTATATAGCCTTATCGACATCCTAAGTGCATATAATTCGAAATTGGGGTCGGAGAAACACGTATTTAGCCTTTTCGACGTTCTAAGGGCATACAATTCGAAATTGGGGTCAGAGAGGCACGTATATAGCCATATCGACGTTCTAAGGGCATATAATTCGAAATTGGGACATGATCAAATGCCGGAGAAGCATGTATATAGCCTTATCGACGTCCTAAGGGCATATAATTCGAAATTGGGACATGATCAAATGCCGGAGAGGCATGTATATAGCCTTATCGACGTCCTAAGGGCATATAATTCGAAATTGGGACATGATCAAATGCCGGAGAGGCATGTATATAGCCTTATCGACATCCTAAGGGCATATAATTCGAAATTGGGACATGATCAAATGCCGGAGAGGCATGTATATAGCCTTATCGACGTCCTAAGGGCATATAATTCGAAATTGGGACATGATCAAATGCCGGAGAGGCATGTATATAGCCTTATCGACGTCCTAAGGGCATATAATTCGAAATTGGGACATGATCAAATGCCGGAGAGGCATGTATATAGCCTTATCGACGTCCTAAGGGCATATAATTCGAAATTGGGACATGATCAAATGCCGGAGAGGCATGTATATAGCCATATCGACGTCCTAAGGGCATATAATTCGAAATTGGGACATGATCAAATGCCGGAGAGGCATGTATATAGCCTTATCGACGTCCTAAGGGCATATAATTCGAAATTGGGACATGATCAAATGCCGGAGAGGCATGTATATAGCCTTATCGACGTCCTAAGGGCATATAATTCGAAATTGGGACATGATCAAATGCCGGAGAGGCATGTATATAGCCTTATCGACGTCCTAAGGGCATATAATTCGAAATTGGGACATGATCAAATGCCGGAGAGGCATGTATATAGCCTTATCGACGTCCTAAGAACATATAATTCGAAATTGGGACATGATCAAATGCCGGAGAGGCATGTATATAGCCTTATCGACATCCTAAGTGCATATAATTCGAAATTGGGATCGGAGAAACACGTATTTAGCCTTTTCGACGTTCTAAGGGCATACAATTCGAAATTGGGGTCAGAGACGCACGTATATAGCCATATCGACGTTCTAAGGGCATATAATTCGAAATTCGGGCATGTATATAGTCATATCGACGTTCTAAGGGCATATAATTCGAAATTCGGGGATGTATATAGTCATATCGACGTTCTAAGGGCATATAACTCGAAATTGGGACATGATCAAATGCCGGAGAGGCATGTATATAGCTATATCGACATCCTAAGGGCATATAATTCGAAATTGGGACATGATCAAATGCCGGAGAGGCATGTATATAGCCTTATCGACATCCTAAGGGCATATAATTCGAAATTGGGACATGATCAAATGCCGGAGAGGCATGTATATAGCCTTATCGACATCCTAAGTGCATATAATTCGAAATTGGGGTCGGAGAAACACGTATTTAGCCTTTTCAACGTTCTAAGGGCATACAATTCGAAATTGGGGTCAGAGAGGCACGTATATAGCCATATCGACGTTCTAAGGGCATATAATTCGAAATTGGGACATGATCAAATGCCGGAGAGGCATGTATATAGCCATATCGACGTCCTAAGGGCATATAATTCGAAATTGGGACATGATCAAATGCCGGAGAGGCATGTATATAGCCATATCGACGTCCTAAGGGCATATAATTCGAAATTGGGACATGATCAAATGCCGGAGAGGCATGTATATAGCCTTATCGACGTCCTAAGGGCATATAATTCGAAATTGGGACATGATCAAATGCCGGAGAGGCATGTATATAGCCATATCGACGTCCTAAGTGCATATAATTCGAAATTGGGGTCGGAGAAACCCGTATTTAGCCTTTTCGACGTTCTAAGGGCATACAATTCGAAATTGGGGTCAGAGAGGCACGTATATAGCCATATCGACGTTCTAAGGGCATATAATTCGAAATTCGGGCATGTATATAGTCATATCGACGTCCTAAGGGCATATAATTCGAAATTGGGACATGATCAAATGCCGGAGAGGCATGTATATAGCCTTATCGACGTCCTAAGAGCATATAATTCGAAATTGGGACATGATCAAATGCCGGAGAGGCATGTATATAGCCTTATCGACATCCTAACTTCATATAATTCGAAATTGGGGTCGGAGAAACACGTATTTAGCCTTTTCGACGTTCTAAGGGCATACAATTCGAAATTGGGGTCAGAGAGGCACGTATATAGCCATATCGACGTTCTAAGGGCATATAACTCGAAATTGGGATCGGTGAGGCACGTATATAGTCATATCGACGTTCTAACGGCATATAATTCGAAATTGGGCCATGTATATAGTCATATCGACATCCTAAAGGCATATAATTCGAAATTGGGGTCGGAGAGGCACATATATAGTCATATCGACGTCCTAAGAGCATATAATTCGAAATTGGGACATGATAAAATGCCGGAGGGGCATGTATATAGCCATATCGAGATCCTAAGGGTATAATAAGATGGTTAGGTTAGGTGGGAGGCTATATCTATCTATTGAGTAATCGTTGATCTATTATTTTATATGGAAGATGTTAATTATAACTGAACAGAAGTTTGTACAATGTACTTGAATTACTGCAAAATCATAAATAAGGCAGGTGCTTACAGTAGAGAAGGTACACGGCGAACGGCACTTTGAAATTAGTAACGCCATCTTTTTATGAAATTATAAATCTTTATTTTTTGTAGAAATCTAGTTGATTATTTTTAGATATTTCACCAATTTTTCTATACTTTTCTACTTTTTTGAGATACAGAGTGTAAAAGAAATATACATTTCATTGCATATCCTCATTGGGAATAGAAATGTGAGCTAAAAAATTTTTATATGCGTCTATTGACATTTTTACACTTTCCTCGCACAATATTATTGAAACTTTCTTCTGCGTGCCTCCTCTAAATTAATAAAACTAAAAAAAGTTTCACGATCTTCTGTTAGCACGCCATTAGCTCATTAGATTTCGATGTTTTTTTTTTGGTCGGAGAGACTTCAGTTTTATTTGGATATAAAATTTTTGAAGTTCGTGTACCGCACTGGTGGATCTTCTTCATCGGCGGCAGCAGAAACGTACTTGGAAGGTCGTGAAGTGAACGACCAACAAGTTATGGTAAATCGACGCTACCACCATTCGTCCTTGACCAATGGACAAGGACGAATGGAGCTTTTTCTCTCTTTTCTTCTTTTTCTTAGTATCGACAATTCTTTGAAAGTGTCTGTATCTCGTCGAACGATAAAATCAAGAAACAAGGAAAATTTAAAAGGACAAACACGATGAATATTTAATTCTGAATCAAAAACAGTAAATACGCGAGGGTGGATTAAATATGAACCAGAATTTTGATAAAAAAAATTTTATTATCCAGTTACAGAGCTGATATTTTTCAGTTTCGTCACGGTTTGTCACGTAACCAATCGCGCACGAAGGCTTCTATCTCCAAATCGATCGGCGATAAATCGGGACTATAAGGAGGGTGTTCCAATCCGTTTTACATTTCCATCGCGTCGTTTTTACAAGTTTCTTCGGTGACTTGACGAGCTACTTACAAATTTTAAACGGAAAAACGACAATTTGGTGATACAGATTTGGTTCGAGTAATCATTTTAACAAAAATTTAAGCGAATGGATATTTTTTGTTAACATCTTAGACTGATAGACTGACTCTCTCTGGTGATGTTCTAAATGTAGCCGTCGAGGTAGCGGACTGTATGAAATAGGGCGTAACTTTGGCTTTCACATTGTGCGCACGCCTTAACGTTTCGCGCGAACATTTAAACGATAAGTTTTTTATAGTAACAGTGCGATTATATTTTGGACCGTATTGACTTTTTATTTTCTTGAGGCCCTAAATGCTGCCACGTACGCATGAGAGGAGCTAAGACCTTCTTGGTTATCTCCAGATCTACATTACACTCATGGAGTTCGAGTGGTGCCTGCCTGTCTGTGGATATCGAGTTTTAACTTCTGTAGGTTCGGAAAGACGTGCCTTGGTAGCTTATTCCAGACTTTTACGCTTCTCCAAAGGAATGAGTCCCGACAAATTAAAGTTCTGAGCGTTTGTAGGCGAACTCGGTCTTGTAAAAACTACTCTAGAAGGGATTATGTTGGACAGCTTCTATGCTCTAAGCTGTCCAAGTTATAAAGCTGTATTGAGTCAAGTAAGCTTGGGAACCGAGCTC
Source organism: Diorhabda sublineata (assembly GCF_026230105.1). Classification (NCBI taxonomy): domain Eukaryota; kingdom Metazoa; phylum Arthropoda; class Insecta; order Coleoptera; family Chrysomelidae; genus Diorhabda; species Diorhabda sublineata. Next base: position 2,763,743 of record NC_079479.1, read on the forward strand.
CAAATATGCCACCAATAATCCAAAAATGGACAAATCCGGGACTTGTAGAGAATTAGAAGCTTGAAATGGCTCTAAGTTTTTGTGAAGCTGCTTTTGCTACAATCTGCCACGTGACTATTACTTCCAACTTCAACACCAAATCCTAGGGTGTTTGTGGTTTCTTTCAATTCAAGTTTTCTCTCTATCTTTTACAAAATTATCATTTTTATCGAGATTTCCATTTACATTTCATTTAGACAATGCCAAAATTATTGATTCTCCTTCGATGGTATTAAAGTTTTAGTCAATTATTAAATCGGGATTATTACTTGGGTGATTTTTTTTTCTATGCCCCCTCAAGTTATATAAAGTTTTTACACTTTTATGAGCAAATTAAATCCATTTTCAATCGAATAATAGAGAAATTATTTACTTGTGTAAACAACACGGTTCGGGACAACAAACCAAAAACAAGTAAAATCGAGTCGCTATCCATCACGGATATATATTTGTTTACCAAAGAAATTGTAACAGTAAATAAATAATTTTGTTTACTTTCTCCGCTGGAACACATCGGGTTTTACCCATAAGATTTGAGAAAATATTATCTCATGTCATGTATTTAAACAAGAATTTAATTTTGAATATATACATATATGATTAATTGGTTAATTAATTTTGTTAACGTCAATATTGACATGCAAACTGTTCGATAACTTTAATCAATCAATTGAAAGTTTGTTGCAGTAATTTCAAAACAAAATTTAGTACAGTTATTTGGTGAATAACGAGATTGATGCTGGTACATAAGACGTAATCTTTCGAATGAAATACAAGCCAATTAAATGAGAATATGAATTACAGTCCCACATGCACGAATTTGATTAATTTCTCTAAAAACTATTCCTTCCACGTCAGAACATCGACTCCTGATCTTTAAATCACTCGGTAATCATTCTAAAGAATAACCTTCAATGCTGAGGTTTCCTGTCTCTAAATGCTGGAATTTTATTGGATGTAGAAACGAAAAAGTGAGGATCATAGGCTTGGGGATCGTTGCGAACATTGTTTGACTATATAGAGCTTATGAACGTGGTGTGGGTTCATCACGCTCTGGAGGCTCGGAGCGATCTGAGCGAATGGGGCGCGATTTAGCTGTCTTACACTACTAATTTGAAAACATTCTATGTGTTAAGATAATTTTTTATCAACACAGGGAAAAGTTTAAGTCTGAAATGATTATAGAAATTCATATCGTCAGGCTCTGGAGGCTCGGAGCGAATTGGGCGCGATTTAGCTGTCTTACACTACTAATTTGAAAACATTCTATGTGTTAAGATAATTTTTTATCAACACAGGGAAAAGTTTAAGTCTGAAATGATTATAGAAACTCATATCGTCAGGCTCTGGAGGCTCGGAGCGAATTGGGCGCGATTTAGCTGTCTTACACTACTAATTTGAAAACATTCTATGTGTTAAGATAATTTTTTATCAACACAGGGAAAAGTTTAAGTCTGAAATGATTATAGAAATTCATATCGTCAGGCTCTGGAGGCTCGGAGCGAATTGGGCGCGATTTAGCTGTCTTACACTACTAATTTGAAAACATTCTATGTGTTAAGATAATTTTTTATCAACACAGGGAAAAGTTTAAGTCTGAAATGATTATAGAAACTCATATCGTCAGGCTCTGGAGGCTCGGAGCGAATTGGGCGCGATTTAGCTGTCTTACACTACTAATTTGAAAACATTCTATGTGTTAAGATAATTTTTTATCAACACAGGGAAAAGTTTAAGTCTGAAATGATTATAGAAATTCATATCGTCAGGCTCTGGAGGCTCGGAGCGAATTGGGCGCGATTTAGCTGTCTGACACTACTAATTTGAAAACATTCTATGTGTTAAGATAATTTTTTATCAACACAGGGAAAAGTTTAAGTCTGAAATGATTATAGAAATTCATATCGTCAGGCTCTGGAGGCTCGGAGCGAATTGGGCGCGATTTAGCTGTCTGACACTACTAATTTGAAAACATTCTATGTGTTAAGATAATTTTTTATCAACACAGGGAAAAGTTTAAGTCTGAAATGATTATAGAAACTCATATCGTCAGGCTCTGGAGGCTCGGAGCGAATTGGGCGTGATTTAACTGTCTTACACTACTAATTTGAAAACATTCTATGTGTTAAGATAATTTTTTATCAACACAGGGAAAAGTTTAAGACTGAAATGATTATAGAAACTCATATCGTCACGCTCTGGAGGCTCGGAGCGATTTGAGCGAATTGGGCGCGATTTAGTTGTCTGCCACTACTAATTTGAAAACATACTATAAGTTAAAATAATTTTTTATCAACCCAGGGAAAGATTTAAGTCTGAAATGATTATAGAAACTCATATCGTCAAGCTCTGGAGGCTCGGAGCGATCTGAGCGAATTGGGCGCGATTTAGTTGTCTGACACTACTAATTTGAAAACATTCTATGTGTTAAGATAATTTTTTATCAACACAGGGAAAATTTTAAGACTGAAATGATTATAGAAACTCATATCGTCACGCTCTGGAGGCTCGGAGCGATTTGAGCGAATTGGGCGCGATTTAGTTATCTGCCACTACTAATTTGAAAACATACTATAAGTTAAAATAATTTTTTATCAACCCAGGGAAAGGTTTAAGTCTGAAATGATTATAGAAACTCATATCGTCAAGCTCTGGAGGCTCGGAGCGAATTGGGCGCGATTTAGCTGTCTTACACTACTAATTTGAAAACATTCTATGTGTTAAGATAATTTTTTATCAACACAGGGAAAAGTTTAAGTCTGAAATGATTATAGAAACTCATATCGTCAGGCTCTGGAGGCTCGGAGCGAATTGGGCGCGATTTAGCTGTCTTACACTACTAATTTGAAAACATACTATAAGTTAAAATAATTTTTTATCAACCCAGGGAAAGATTTAAGTCTGAAATGATTATTGAAACTCATATAGTTACGCTCTGGAGGCTCGGAGCGATTTGGGCGCGATTTAACTGTCTTACACTATTAATTTGAAAACATACTATAAGTTAAAATAATTTTTTATCAACCCAGGGAAAGGTTTAAGTCTGAAATGATTATAGAAACTCATATCGTCAAGCTCTGGAGGCTCGGAGCGATTTGGGCGCGATTTAACTGTCTTACACTATTAATTTGAAAACATACTATAAGTTAAAATAATTTTTTATCAACCCAGGGAAAGGTTTAAGTCTGAAATGATTATAGAAACTCATATCGTCAAGCTCTGGAGGCTCGGAGCGATTTGGGCGCGATTTAACTGTCTTACACTATTAATTTGAAAACATACTATAAGTTAAAATAATTTTTTATCAACCCAGGGAAAGGTTTAAGTCTGAAATGATTATAGAAACTCATATCGTCAAGCTCTGGAGGCTCGGAGCGAATTGGGCGCGATTTAGCTGTCTTACACTACTAATTTGAAAACATTCTATGTGTTAAGATAATTTTTTATCAACACAGGGAAAAGTTTAAGTCTGAAATGATTATAGAAACTCATATCGTCAGGCTCTGGAGGCTCGGAGCGAATTGGGCGCGATTTAGCTGTCTTACACTACTAATTTGAAAACATTCTATGTGTTAAGATAATTTTTTATCAACACAGGGAAAAGTTTAAGTCTGAAATGATTATAGAAACTCATATCGTCACGCTCTGGAGGCTCGGAGCGAATTGGGCGCGATTTAGTTGTCTGCCACTACTAATTTGAAAACATACTATAAGTTAAAATAATTTTTTATCAACCCAGGGAAAGATTTAAGTCTGAAATGATTATTGAAACTCATATAGTTACGCTCTGGAGGCTCGGAGCGATTTGGGCGCGATTTAACTGTCTTACACTATTAATTTGAAAACATACTATAAGTTAAAATAATTTTTTATCAACCCAGGGAAAGGTTTAAGTCTGAAATGATTATAGAAACTCATATCGTCAAGCTCTGGAGGCTCGGAGCGATCTGAGCGAATTGGGCGCGATTTAAGTTTCGAGACATACTATATATAAAGATAATTTTTTATTATCATAGAGAAAGAAATTTGAGAATTTCAATTATAGCGATTTTAAAAACTAAATCGTCAACAATTCAAATTATGTACGAGATATTTGTAATATAATTTCAAGTCAATATTCCTAAATGTTGTCCATTGGTCTTGACACGGTTCAAAACATTTCGAAATATGATTAATGAATAATTGTTACATCTAATTATTATTAAACGAGGTACATACCTACAAAACTATTTTCTATTTTTTTTTCTATATGTTAAAGTAACGAATTTTCAGTTGGGGATAACAAACATAACCTTGTCAATTGCCTTGGTAGGATACGTGCTTTTCCAACATTACTGTTACATCATCAGTTTAAAATAATTTTCATTCGAAAAATTTATAATATCATTATTTTTTTTTCAATATTCTGAACAGATAAAAGACTTTTGGAAAATATTAAGGTTAGGTCACCCTTAATTAACCCGCTAGAATGCTTCCATCGCCAAATTTGGTATTTCTAAGTTAAAGGTTTGCGAAGAAATTAATTTTATATAAAATTTCGAATCCTGCTTTGAGACCCTATAATTCCTCAAGGAAGCAACGTGCTTTAGACGTGAATCGTCACATTTAGCATCCAAACAGCACATAAACTCACAAAAATCAAGCACTGCGTATGAAAAAGGTCTTCAGCTTTACTTTTGTCGATAATCAAAAAATGTATACCTGAGGTAGTAGAATAATGGGTGGTCAAGGGCCGTTTAGCACCAATTGACGTTTCCAAAAGCTGATCTCTTTCGAAAATCCCATTAGGCACTTTGGCTTCAGCATTTTAATGTCATTAGGCAAGTTGTTTAAGTGTTTGAACCGCGTGGTCTGCAGGTCTTTCTTCTAGCATGTATCAGAAACACACAACAAGCTTCGTGACATTAAACAACTCGTGGTCAAGGCACCAGATCTCAATTCTTTAGTTTCCCATCAATCAAACTCGATGCAAAAGGAGATTTGACTATTTTTTTTTATATAAGTACAACGAAACGTAACGAGGATGTGGTATTTATACACGTGGAATTGTTACAGAAACGTCGAGAATTAATCAATAAAAATGTCATTGTCAACAAATGTACAGTTTTCTGTATACTACTCCAACATGAGTCTGCGTCTCGTTTTCGTATTTTTTTTTTCAATATAAATCAAAATGTCACTGACACGATCATGATTTAAAATTGTCTTTTAGACCCGTTGATTGAAATTAAAAAAGTATCTATCTATATATTTTTTCAGACGTGCAGTCGAGCTAAATCTTTTGAATTTCTTTCCATTCAATCCGGTCACTAATTGTGACCTTTAAGTTGGGATATTAACTATCTTGAACGCTTAGATAGAGTCTGGTAGCCTTAAGTCGATTGAGGAAACCTTTTATTACACTTATAAGCAGCAAAAAACATTCGCCATCACTTTTCCGATCAAGCAAACAGTCTTTGACCTTTTCGGAGCATATTGGCCCCTTGCCGACTGTTTTTGCGTTTGAGGAATATAGTTTTGGATTCAGTCATGCATCGTAGCAAAAATCGAAACAATTATGCTTAAACCGCGTCGGTAGACCTTAGAAATGTTCCAGTTTATGGTATATGCGTCCGTTTTATATGCTGATAGTCCTTCTATCTCTTTAAACTTAATCCGAGGATCGTCCAGTATCATTTTACGGTCCTAATTTATTTTACAGCCTGTCTACTTGGGTCTCTATATTAACTCGTACCTTTTCTAAGAAAAGGTACTTCAAGTAGTGACATTTAACCTCTTCTCGAGCTCTTCTTAAATCTTCCAGCTCCAGCTCTCATATTTGCATGTTTTGTGTTCTCCCTGTGTTTGATTTCTGGTTTTTTTTCGCGCATTCTTTTGACCTGACCAAAGTCGTCACATCCTGAACTCTTAATTCTCCTAAAACTCCTAAATTCCATCATAGTTTCATCTAACAATAGAAAATACTAAGCGCGTGTTTTTAAAAATGATCATAACTTGAGTACCGGAGTGAAATTTTCTATTACGAAGGCTGTATTGTAAACAAATCAGTGTAGCCGTATCTTAAAGTCGAATAAAAGTTGTAGCGTTAAACAATTGGCGAATTAATATATCGATCATAGTATGAGAAATAATTTAGTTTCTGTTACAATCAACGACCGTACTAAAACGAACTACTACTTACTCTTTTAATATTCGGGTATGCAGTTATGCTCCGATGCAGGTCAGCTGGCGCCCGCGCCGTTCTTTTCCTTTTATTTTTTGCGTTGCTCGTTTGTCATTATAAGAATGTAAAACGATATAAAAAAAATTGATGATCGCTCTTACGAGTTGAAAACTTTCTGTATAAGAGCTTTCAATTTATTATGAATGACGCCATAGTGTTATTTAAGCGACAACTTTTATTTATTTATGGAGCTGTAGTACTTTCTCAGCGACAGTCAAAGTACGAAATCTAAATATTCATTGCTACTTAAATTTTGAGATATGACAACACTGATGTCAATATGTCAAATCTGACATTGACATTTGACATTTTTAATGGTGAACGCGTTATTTTTTTCGACTCAACTCTTTGGTGATTAAGCACCATATCGAGAAAATCGTGGTCGCACTTCGATACAAGATAAATTTCGTGAAGGTCATCCCAAAATCTGCTGTTGAGCCAGAAAATACGGATGCTGTGCGTAAACTGATGTTCTAAGACCGTCATGTGAAATAGCATGAGATCGAGGCATACTTGGACATCAGTTTCACTCGCATACGTTCAATATTGCATGAACAATCGATTGTCAAAAAGATTTTTCCAAACTGTTCAAAAAAATCTCTTGTGGATTGGTGCACAGAAATTCTGAACAAATTCAATCGCGATGCTTTAAAAGAAGTCTATGAGGTCGTGAACAGGCGGCGAAGCATGGATATATGCATTTGAACCCGAAATTGAACAACAATCAAGACGATCCAACGAAATTAGTTCGCGCACGAAGCACGTCGAAGCTGTTTTTTGTATTTGGAATAACAGGACCCTTCCTAAAACCCTTCCAGTTATTCCGTACGGTCTATTTTGAATAAAGAATATAAAAATATCAAAACACCAGAAGACATTGCGGGCGAAAATTGCTTAACCACCAAGGATTATGTCTACTACCTAGTCATTTAGACAAAATGACAAATGTACGAGGTTTCATTAGAAAAATTATTCTACATTCTAATGCTCCCTGTTCAATATACTCCCCTCCCCTCGCCACGCACCTTTCCATACGTTTTTTCTATTGATCGAACCAGTGCTGGAAGTCTTCTTTGGTGAAGGTCTTCAGAGCTCCGCCGTTTTCTGCTTTACCGTTTCCATCGGCTCAAATCTGGTCCTTTTCAAAGCAGATCTTTTTCTAATCTACCAGACCCGTTGACGTAAAAGCTTTTGGTCAGGAGTCAGATTTTTTGGCACCAACTTCGCACAGATTTTTGTCATGTCTAAAATTTTTCTAACCGTTTCTTTATCGGTGTTTACAGCTTCGACAATCATCCGGATGCTCAGTCGACGATCTGCACGCACATTTTGGTTGATTTTGATCACTGTTTCCGGAGTTAAAACAGTCACAGGGCGACCTGGGCGCTGGTCATCTTCAGTGCTCTCTCGACCCTCACTAAAGCGCTTACACCACTCAAAAACACGTGCACGAGATAGAGAATTGTCCCCATAGGCTTCTTGCAACAATTTGTAGCACTCAGTCGGAGTTTTTTTTAATTTAACGAGAAATTTGAGATTGAAAAACACGTTCGTTTCAAACCGCTACGAAAACGTATTTTTGGACGCGCATAGACAAGATATTCAGATACCCAACGCACTACTCGGGCGCCCTTTAGGCGCGCAGTCTCGTTATTTAATAGCCAGACCTCGTATAATCCTGAAAATCGAGATTTTTATCTTGGTGAATGAAGCATATAGAAAAGACTTTTCATTTATAGGTTTTGTTGTTGAATGAAATCTACTTTTAACTTTTTGATACATGAAAATGCTTTGAAATTAAAAATAAGTCTACATAACAGAGAAATCGATTTTATTTGTGACATATTTGACGGGTAAGCACGCGCGCAAAGCACCAAAAGTGTTTTGAATGAAGTTAGTGCCATCTTTTAACAAAGAAAGGCATCAATTCAAATTCCCGATGTTTGCAGTATAGTTTTTTTTTAATTTTTGTTTGTATATGATGTCCAAATCCAAGAGATTTCGTTTTCGTCTTGAGAAAGATGCGAGAATCTTTCGAAAACCCTGTTTGTAAGTCGGCTTTAATAAAATGGCCATTATTGTAATAATTCCTGATGTTTAAATAAATATGTATCAAATACCTACCTATCTAAAGATTATTTCATATAAAAACATATAAATATACGTTTTTTGTTTAAAACTTTAATCGTTTAGCAAAAAATAATTTCCGTATTGGATAAAAACTTTTCGTGTCAAGGTACGTTTGATAAGTTGAAGGTATAATCTTGTCTTTGTTAAAAAAAATGTGTGTCAGATATAAAGACTCGAAAAAAAATTGAGGAAACTTGGATTTTCCTGGCAAAACTTTATATTACATAGTTTTCCGCATACTTTTACTGATAAGGGTTAATTATGACAAAAAAATCTAGAAATTCAACAAAAAATTTAATATTTTCGAAGGCATTTGGGATACGGATTTCTCATTGGCATGAATCGATTGAAAAAAAGTGCGGTCGCACATAAAGAAAGGACACACAAACGACGCTGATTGCCCGCCACGGATATACTTGTAGACAACATTTTATATAACACCCTTATCGATAGGGAAGGTTTTCAGAAACACCTACCTGAAGTTGAAATTGTGTTAAAAGAACCGTGAAAATCAGAGCGCTGGAACGCCGTCAATTACTGCTTAAACAATTAGACTTTTTCTACAATAATCCATAAATTTTCCACAACTAACATAAATGATTACTTTCCATATAATATTGAAAATAAACAATCTATATATATAAAACTGAATTGCTGTTCATTAGTTTCGCTCAAAGTCGAAAACGGCTGGACAGATTTGGTTAATTTTGATGTTTGAAGGTTTGAAAGGTAAATAAATATGAAAATTCTGAACGCAACTATAATATTTGACAGTATACCGATGATTCCAACGAATTTACTATTCGATTTTGAACGTTTACAATTTCCGGTACGTCTGGACTTTGCGTTGACCATAAATAAATCGCAAGGCAGGTCGTTGGAAATAGGCGGAATCAACTTTCCCTGTTTCGCGCGTGGACAATTATACGCGCGACAGAAAACCGTCATTTTTGTTTATTTACGCGCCACAAAATAAAACATGTAGTTTATGAGAAAGCTTTAAATTCGTTGTTGCAAATTGTGTCTTTGTCCATAACCGTTAACGAAATATTTAAATAGCGAGTTAGGGGCCATCCATAAAGTACGTCACACGAATTTTAGAACTTTTGAACCCCCCCCCCCTGTCCTTGTCAAAGGTTGTCACATTTTTATAACCCCCCTCCTGATGTGACGTCACACATTTTTAAAATTTATGTATTTAAAAATAATCGAGAAAAAAGAGTCATTTCCATTTTTTACTTATTTTTATTAAATAATAATCTAATAAAATCAACATAAAGTCCAACATTTCATAAAATTTATTAAATTTTTAATTCACATCCAAACTTTGCGTTTTAGTATTTTAAATTTTAACATGTGACGTCACAAAACTATTGACCCCCATGCCCCTTGTCACACTTCGGTGATACCCTCCCACCCCATTAACGTGTGACGTACTTTATGGATGGCCCCTTACATATTATCAGTTGCTGAGAAAAAAAATTATTATAGGTAAAAAATTTTTGCTAACGGGCATTTTAGGATAGGGAAAAACAATTTTCGCCACTATCAACAACACTTTTGGGTTTTATTTAGTTAAAACTTGTTCAAAATGAAACGAAAATTAATTTTTATAATTAAATTATTGTTAACGCCGGACCTGTACTTTCGAATCGTCTACTTTTTTTCTCGATTTTTCAACGACTCCTAGTCTTTCCGGTAAACGACGAACAAGGATCTATTTATAGACGTATATACAGAGCTAGAACTATAATTACGTACATTCTATACAGTTAAAAGAGTCGGTGTACTTCTTTTTCTACGTAATTATAGTTGATGGCTGGAGTCTAAGATTCTGTAAATATATTTTAGTAGGCTACTAAAAACTGAGCTGAATGCGTGAAAGATGAAGAAAAAGAAACAGTACCGCCAGGGGCGTACTCAAACAACAATATTGATTAGATAGGACAATATTTATATAAGATAATTCTAGTTTTATTTAGTTGAATTGATCGAAATTTTTTGTTTTTTACGTTCATGCAATAAACACAATTTTAATGAACTGTATTTACTGGAAAAAAGTGGATCTTTAATGTACTAGCGCTAAAATATTACAAAACGAGTAACACTAGTTACTGTTTTGCGAAATACACTTTCCAACTAGTTGTGTACACTATTTTTTCTACGGCCACGTTAAAAATTCTTCAAAAAAAAACGTATTCTTTTAAATAAGAAAGTTGATTAAACAATATCACACTTGTGTTGAAAGGTATTTCAACATATGCGTTGGAAAATATACAAACACGTGTGCTGCTGAAAAATTGAAAAATTCTACAAAATATTTTTTATTTTGTGATAGTAGATATGACGAAAACGAAAAGAATGATTATGAAATATTTTATAACTAAAGAACAGAAAAATAACCAATAAAACAATAATATTTTTGTAACTAAATAATTACGCTGGTCGACAAAAAACTATTTTTTTGTAGTAACACAAGAATGAATAGCATATTGTGATAAAATATGTACAAATACGAAAATATGAAAAAATAATTGTAACTCGTGAGGTTTTTACGTTACATTTACATAGAACCATATTCAGGGGTAAAACGATATTTATAGCTCTTATCTCTTATCTCAACCCTTTTATGAGGGGTTGCACTTTTTCTTTTTCAAAACTAATAATGGCCGAATTCTCGTCCTGTCACTGACAGCTCCCAAATTTTCGAAAAATAATGTCAGTTGGGAATGGAGGACACGAATTTTCAATGGCATTCGAGCTCCAAAGGATTTGTAGGCCCGCTAGAAGCTGGTCAAATAACTGTTGGTAGTTTGGATCCATATTGTTGCCCAAGAATCCCCTCAATGCACTAACAAATACCTCTAAGTTCCTATCCGGTGAGAGTTTTTTTGCAAAATTGTCATGGTCCAACAATTTGTGGCCCGATAAAAAAACCTTCCTTCAATTCGGCATTACTTAAATGGGGAAAGACTTCTCGTAAGGTATTTCAATCCATCACCCTCTTTATCCATAGCCTTTACAAAGTTTTTCATCAATCCAAGCTTAATGCGAAGAAGAAAATTTTGAATTCCCGATTTAAACTCACTTCTTGCTTGCCAATTTTTTTTTACATAGTGTTGATCTACTGCCCGACTGTTCCATGAACAAAGAAACCCTGCAATGTTTCGTAAACCCTTCCTGAAGTTCCATTAATATCCCAATCATGTAGAATGTAGAAAATTCTTTTTCTAAAGTTTCATTCTTTAAGATGGGAAGCAATAAGCTCAGATTGTTGCTTTGATAACCCCAAATCACGTGCTAAATCATTCAACACAAATGTAGAACTAGTACTAGTACCTAATATGATACTTAAAACCCATCTTTATAGAGATAAACAGAATGGATGGAAAATATATAAACAAAAAATCACTTATTAAATTGGATACTTTACATATAACCCTCGTATAAACAAATTTTGTTTTCCAATAAACAGTGTTTAATGCTTTTTAAATTATTTATTTAGAATATTTAATTTTTTTATTTGAAGAGCCCGAAATGTATTTAGAAATAACCAGAGAATCAGTTTAATTTATATCATTCATACCACTGCCATCTATTAGTTAAGAATTCAATTAATAAGATCGAAAGAATGGAACCTGTTTATTCATACATCGAATTGCGTCATGGTAGGAATGTAAATTATTCTAAACAAATGATTTAATAACCAACTCGAACTATGTATATATCTATAATTAAATTATCAAAATATTTTATCTTGGTAAATATCCGTTCGGAACGTTAAATGGTTTTGTGGCGATTTTTTTTTATTCGGAGAATATGAAATTATAAAACAAAACATTTCCTCTTCCTTTTTAATTCGAATCAATATGGTAATTTAACCATTTCTAGAATTTATATCTTGAAAATAGCCAGATATCTACGATCATAATAAAATTCCATGAATTACCAAATTATATTGGTATCAAGTAAGATAAAACGTTTTATCGTATTTTCCCAACTGATCATATAAAAAAAATATTGCAATTGTTGTTGTTTTGTTACAAATATTTACTTTATATTAAAACGTATTCGAAATATACTAACGCCTGGGATACTTTTTTGTAGAGAATTTTGGACACAGTGTAGATATGGTTATAATAAAAGGCGGGAGATTATAGAAAGGCCAAAAATAAGTCAAACACTTTATATAACCTAACTCATATATTCTTAATATCATAGCTTTAGTAAACAAAAGTGTATTTTTTCTATGTTTAACTACAATAAAAGTAATAAAAATATATATTTAATTTCAGAAAGAAGGTTTTTCTTCATTTAATCGTGTATCCCATTCAATTTTAGAGAGGAACAAAGATAAGCAAATAAGATAAGAAAAATTCTTATTATTTAAATAAATTACATACTCACATTGCATCTAAATGTTTGCGATACGCCCTTCTCTTAAATTTTACCAGAATCGAATAAAAACAACACATTTTTATATTTGTATTTCAGGAATCAATCACGTTTTGCTTTAAAACCTATGTAAGCAGAAATTAACATTCCAATCAATAGATAATAGTAGTTTTGAAATAATTAAGTTATATATACAGAGTAGTTCAACAAAACAAAGTAGCAGAGACGTAGAAAGAATTTATATACGAAGATGGTTCTGGAAGTACCTGCATATAGCATATATTTCAAGTTCATTGCAAAATTAATGAATTAAAGTTTGAATTGCTACCCCATGCATGCTATTCGCCAGATTTATAAAGCGGTTAATGTTAAAATAGCAGAATTTGACATTAAATAGATATCGATCAACTTTGAAGCTTTATATTTCAAAAAATATTAGAACCGATGATATAAATATACTACACATTATGAAACAATTCATTTAAGATTGAAAAAAAATATTATTGAGGCTCTAAAACCAATATTTTGGAAGATATAACCAAAAGAATAGGATTATGTCATTCCCAATGTTACAAAATGAGGTTAGAACTCAAAAATTTTAGTTTCAAAATGAATTGAAGCTTTTTTGGGATTCATTTGTAGCGCTACTCCTAATTTCAAAGCGTCTATATTGAAAAAATGAATCAAAATTTGACTTTAAATTAATAATGATCAACTATATTTCGAAAAATATTAGAACCGATGAGTTAAATATACCACAGATTATGAAACCATTCATTTCAAATTGAAAAAACACATTATTGAGGCTGTAAAATCAATAGTTTGGAAGATATAACCAAAAGAATAGGGTTATGTCATTTCCGATGTTACAAAATTAAGTTAGAACTCAAATTTAAAATTCTCCCTCCGTCCAACCCCTAATTCATTGTGAAAATATCTTTACAAATTGAGTTTCATTCAAATTTATGGTATATTTTTGACAAATCGAAACGATTAAATAAAATAAAAAGGATGTAATAGGACAGATTTAATAATTGGTATGTTTTGTTTACATTGACCACTTTGTAGGTATAATATGTAATTATTAGAAATTGAATTGTATTGAAGTATACAAAACATTCTAAACGTCAATATTGTAATCTATGCATAATATTTCGACATTAGAATAGTAGAAATAAAATTTTTTTAAATGATTCTAAATTACTGTAAAACATCACGACAATAATTAATACGTTAATTCAATCAATGATTAGAGAGCCTAAGGAATATCTAGTAAAAACTAGTTTCTTGCTGTTATAAAAAAGATATACAATACCGGTCAAAAGTTTTTGACCATTCATTAAATTTCAAAATATTGCACTTTAACTTTTCTTTAAGGAACGTCCATAAACCACGTAACTCTGCCAAGAGAAGGGGATAAGATCAAATACTACGCTTATTCACGTGACGGGAGGGAGGAGGTGTGGGCAAAGCTACATATTTTTCTTCAGATTAAATTTTCTTGAGGAAAATTATTTTATTTGGCACTCAAATGCTAATTTTTCAAGAATAATTATAAATACATTGTTTTAAATTGAATCAAATATTGATTCAATATCAAAAACACGTAGCAACGGGTAGGGGGAAGGGGTAAAACACGACGACGGCTCGGTAATGGTTTGGGGATATTTTCAGGATCGCCAACTTAGGGGTTTTCCCAACAAATTTAGGGTAAAACACGACGAAGGTTGGTGATGGTTTAGGGATATTTTCAGGGTTCACAACTTAGGGGTTTTCTCCACCAATTTAGGGGGGAAAATGTGGATGGAATGTTTTTTGGGGCATTTGTAAGGATTTTTATATCTTCAAATATTTATTTATTTTTCATTATAGGAAATTAGACAAATGTAGCAGGATTATTTTTAATTTAGAAGTAGAAAAAAACAACATCTGGAAGGAGACATAACAAGTTAGGGGAAAAGTTGAAGGATTAATGAAATTTTTTATCTGACAAAACAATACTAAAATATTAGGAATACTAATAAGGAAATTCATTATTCAAATGAGTTCCAAGGTGCAATTATCTCTTAGTAAATATTCCTATATTTAAATAGCGATTAATATCACCAAAATTATTATACACAAAACAGTAACTTTTATAATTATTAATACATAGTCTATATAATAAAATAATTCTTAAAATTCTTGGATTTATTTAATAAACTTGATATTATTGTATAAAAAGATCTTTTCTACTTCTTCACTAAAGCTTAAATAATGAAAATAGCATTTTTTATATCCCGTACACGTGTTTCCTGAATTCAAGTATTATTTTTAAACTTTATGCCACCCACCCAAGATTTAATTCATTTTATACTTAGTGTGTAATCAAATTTTGTGTAAATAATAGAATATCAATGGTTTTCTATTCTATAAAATAAACAATCCTTCAGTAAAACAGAATTTAATTATTGTTATATATATATATATATATATATATATATATATATATATATATATATATAACAATAATTAAATTGGGGACTGGAGCAATATTGTTCGAAATTAAACTTTGTGTATAGTTCAGTTTGAAATGTATGTAAAAAGTAAATAAAGTGTTACTTACGGTTCTGCTTCGATGCTTTTTAATTTAGCTACATAATTAGATGGAATGTACCCCTCTTGTCTCGTTCTTTTACTTCTTGCCAGCCACCAATCCCCTTGGGTATCATTTAATATTTCTAAATGTTCCCCTTTTCTAAAACTAAGGTCCTCATCAGTTCTAGCACCGTAATCGTATAACGCGACAAAAACACGTTCACTTGGTTGCTCGGGCTCGGTGACATTAACTATTGGGGGCCTAGCTACTTCCGAAGGTGGGGTAGGTATGGGATTTACTTGTAACGTATTGTCTTCTATAGGATTAACCCCTAAACCTCTGTTAGTGTTTCTTTCTATTCTATCTGTCGTAGAAGGGCTGCTAAAACAATTGCCCATTTTTCAATTGGTTTGATTTGATTCACCTCACGAAATAGTTAACCATCACCCACTGTACGTTTAACGCGTTTTTAGATTAAAAAGTAACTCCGATAGATTCAATATTAAAAATTAAGCACTCGAAAATATTTTTTTAGACATATCAATCCCTCGTTTCAACAATTTTGATTCACAAAGTGAATTTTATTAGGGAAAGGCAAATAGAGTGATTGTGATTAGAAACAGAAAACTTTCGCTTTCACCAATGACTATTTTTGACAGGTGTAGTATTTTTGGTAGCACTGCTTGTCAAATTTCAGGTTAGAAATGAAATTTGACAAACGACCGTTCAACATTTTTGCTGTGTCAACTCGGCGAAAAGGATTTATTTTGTAAATATTTTATAAAATAAAAATAGTAGTAAACATTTTAATATTTTTCTGTGATATTAGAAGATATATCTTTTCTGTTATATTTACTATGCCGCAATATAAAGGTAATTTATCATTTTGTATAAATTAATTTATAACCTCATTTTATTTCATTTTTTCGTCTGTTAAAATATCTAATTCATAATTATTTTTTAGTCAAAGTTAAATGGGGCAAAGAAAGCTTCCCAGATATAGAGGTTAATACCGATGAACCCCCTCTTTTATTTAAGGCACAGTTATTTGCATTGACGGGTGTTCAACCGGAAAGACAAAAAGTAATGATTAAAGGCGTTACACTCAAAGATACTGATTGGAATAATTTCAAATTAAAAGATGTGAGTATTACAAAGAAAACTGAAATTTGCTTTGTCATTGTCATACAATAATTTTTCAATTTCAATGTTTTATTTAACAGGGAGTTACTGTTTTACTGATGGGTAGTAAAGAAGAGGATGTACCAAAAGAACCCATTGAAAAAACAGTTTTTGTAGAAGATATGAATGAAAGTGAACTTGCTACAGCTGTATGTATTATTTTATATTAATTAACTTGAAAAAAATGCATTTTTCTTTTAGTTGGAATTACCAGCAGGTTTAACAAATTTAGGAAATACTTGTTACATGAATGCAACTGTACAATGTCTAAAAGCTGTACCGGAATTGAGGGAAGCTCTACAGAGTTATCAAGGAGGTAATTTTTGAAAAAAAAATTATTACTTTATTTATTTTGAGATTTTGTAGGTGTAGCAGCTGGTAGTAATGTCATCCCCTCCCAATCTATAACAGCTGCCCTTAGGGATCTCTATAACAACATGGATAAGGGTAATACGGTTCCTCCCATAGTTTTATTGCAAGTTCTTCATATGGCGTTTCCCAGATTTGCTGAAAAGAATGAACACGGGACGTTTGCTCAACAGGACGCCAATGAATGTTGGACTGAATTGATTAGAATGTTGCAGCAAAAATTACCTTCAAAACAAAACGAAGGAAGCAGCAAGGAACAGTTTAAGTAAGATTGTCATAACTACTTTTGCACTATTTTTTCCTTTCATCCCTTTTTAGGTCTTTTATAGATCAATATTTTGGAGGGACGTTCGATGTGGAGTGGAAGTGTGTTGAAACTGAAGATGAGGCTGTTTCAAAATGTAAAGAACAGTTTTTGCAGCTCAGCTGTTTTATATCTCAAGATGTCCGGTATATGCATTCGGGATTAAAGAATGTTAGTAATTTATTTATAATTAATGAACTTTGATATCTAAACTGGTATTGGACAAATTCTGATTTTTTCATATAAAAAGCAACAAAATGATTTGATTTTTTAAAAATTTGTATTATTAATGATGATTTTTCATTGATCAGCAATTAATTTATTAGTTCTGTGTTTAAATTGGAAAGTTTTTTGCACTTGTGGTCTTGTGTTTTAAAAATTTAGCAATAGAAAAGTCGCCTCTCATGAAAATTGGAAATATTTTGTTATTTTTTCAACTATTTTCAGCATTTTGTCTATTTCTTAGGTTTAATAGATGGATCTTATATGTAAATAATAATGTTTATTTTCAGAAATTGCAAGAACAAATTACTAAAAAATCTTCAACTTTAGATAGAGATGCCCTTTATACGAAAACGGTAAAATTAGTTATTTCATTTTAGGAAATTTTGTATTTCCACTTACAATTTTTTTTCAGTCAAAAATAAGTAGGTTACCTGCGTATTTGACTGTACAGTTCGTGAGGTTCTACTATAAAGAAAGGGAATCTATAAATGCAAAAATTCTTAAGGACGTTAAGTTTCCCGTGGATTTTGATGCTTATGATTTGTGTACACCGGAATTACAAGAGAAGTTGTCACCTATGCGGGCTAAATTTAAGGTAAAACTAATTTTTTTACTCCAGTTTTTTTCCTTTCTACATATAACCAATCATTATCATTGAGCTTGTTTGTTTTTAAAATAATAATTTGTCAATATTTTTGAGTCTTCCTATTTGGTCACTTAAGACAAGAAGCTAATCCAAAGAATCCCAATTTAACTTCATTGGTAGCATCATATGTTAAAATGATTTTGATTTTTAGTAATTTCTGACAAAAAATATTTAATTTTTCAAAAAACAAAGAGATGCGGTTCAAAAATTATCATAATTTTTTTTAATTATGCCAGAAGATTTGTATTTGGAAATTGTTTGAAAAAAATTATAAAACTTGAAATTTCCTTTATATATATATATATATATATATATATATATATATATATATATATATATATAAAGGAAATTTCAAGTTTTTTCACTTATCATGTCAATGTCGAGGCTCCCTGATAATACTGGGTTAGTAAGAAGACTTAAGAGGATCGATCCCTTTGAGTTAGTATAGATTTTAGTGTAAAAAAGTAGATTGTGTGTGCATGTAAACTATATGCTGATGAATATACCTTATAGTTTTAAATTTCAAACTTTAATCAGATTAAATTAGACTGAATTGCTAATTGGTCACTGTTGAGTAGATTCTAATATCCTAAACGCCTTTATGGGTGTTTAATTTAAAAATTATTTACACTAATCTATGCAGTACTTATTTTATTTAGGAATATGAAGACGCTCTTGTAGAAAGAGCATCCAAAGAGAAGGATAAAAACAATAAAGGAGACAACAAGGAAGAAAAAAAGTACGAACCGTATTGGTTCGAGGATGGTAAGTGTTTCTTTTAATTATTTATAAATATATTTTCTCATTTATTATTCATTTCTAGATCTGGGAAGTAACAACAGTGGTTATTATACGTTACAAGCAGTTTTAACTCATCGAGGTAGATCTTCTTCGAGTGGACATTATGTCGCGTGGGTTCGACAATCCGGAGAAAAATGGATAATGTGTGACGATGATAACGTTTCACCCGTTTCAACGGAAGATATTTTAAAATTATCCGGAGGAGGTAAAAACTCAATTATACCATTTTATTGGTGTGTGTTTGGTGTAGTTTTAGAAAAAAAATTGTTGTTCAAGTATTTTTTTGTGTTAACAATACTTGTAATAATAAATCAAGTTCATTGTTTCGCTAAAATTTATGACAATAATGGAACAACAAGACCCGATGCTGCCAAAAAGTAATCTATAGTTCAAACTTCATCTGGTGATACACAAATCAGATCAGGCCATTTAGACAAAAATACAGGAATCACTAGATAAGATTGAGTCTATCAACTGAATTGCAGTTGATTCTATGGAAGAAATGTTGAAATTCTCATCCATTTCTTTGAGATCAGATCCAACACTGTTTTTCATTAGACACAGATTAATTAAGAAGTAACAACATTCAAGCTGTTCACCTGATGACATTATTCATTGAACAGAAACTAGAGTTTTAGTGGAACAATTCCAAGTTATCAACTCTTAAATGTAATGTAATTTTGATGGAACAAGGATTCTGTCAACACCAATTGAAACAACTCAAATGATGTGGAATGTTAGTACATTAAATCCTTGCCATCAGACGTTGAAAGGGGTTAGGTTAGGTAACCCTGATGGAACAAGGGTTCTGTTTACACCTAGTGAAACAACCAAAATGATGTGGAACTTTAGTGTGACAAATTCATCTCATCGGGTCTTGAATGTGCTGTAACAAGGGTTCTGAAACAACCCTAATGTAAAGAGTATCAATTTTACGAGCAATTGCAAATTCAATGGTAATTATCAAATTCTTTTTCAGGTGACTGGCATTGTGCTTATGTACTACTTTACGGTCCCAGGTTGTTGCAGTTGAATTATTTAGCAGAAGAAAAAATGGTTACTGAATAATCAAATCTATTGTCGCAATATTTTTGATGCTTTAAATATTTGTATCTTTGTAATCATCTTCGAGGTAACGAAACTTACCTGATTTTTATAAATAAAATATTTTTTTTCTTCTATATTTGACGTTTTATTTCATTTAAGTAGATAATATACTATATATGACAGTGAAAAACTAGGAAAAGACAAAAAAAAGAAAACTTCTTTCGAGTGTATTGGTCACTTATTGTAATAGTTGTAGTGAACTAACGAAAATAAGGATGATTTTCAGAGACACCTGGTATGAGACAAGCGAAGGCACACATAGATAGACCTTGTGCATCTCACATTAAACAACTGCTCCAAATAAACAGTCTCAAAATCCGACTAGAGACCGGACACTACCATCCTCACACCACGGGCATCATGGACGATCCGGAGTGCCGTTGGTGCATGGTGGAGGATGAAACCGCAGACCACGTCATCGGTGAGTGCCTAACACTCACTCGAACGCGGTTTAAACTCTTGGGTAAGCCTCATAGCTTGCTTAAAGACATCAAAAGATTTAAACCAAAGCGCTTGATCGGTTTCTCAAAGGACATCGACTTTTGTGACGTTAAATGGGGCACGACGGGTCTATCTGAATGTCTATGTGCTCAACGTCCCCTTGGCCACCCATAAAGCCACTATGAAGAATGATTTTTATGACTTTTGTGTCTCATAGGAACCAGTTTTTGGTAATCTTTTGGTAGCAAAATTCCATTTTATTGATAAGAATGTCAATGCTAGTAATAAAAATCACTAACATTGTTCCATCCAGTTTTGATACCCATTAAACCTTGTTCTTGTTATACTACACTGAGAAAACTTTCAAAGAAGATGACCCAATATTTAAAATTTTTTTCAAAACAGTAATTTAAGATTGTACTCTCAGTGTAAGTTGTTGTATTTTCCATCAAACGGCATCAGTTTTGAACCTATTAAACCCTGGTCATACTATGTTACACTGAGAAAAGTTTCGAAAGAAAAACTGAGAAGTCTAGTCAAATCAGCTGTTGATTGAAACACTTCTTCATCTGTGAATGGATGATTTTCGTTGCTTGTATTTTTTTGTATGGTAGCAGCGATACAGATAAAACCTCATGTTGGTGGCAACCGTAATATCAAAAGCCTCACATAGTGTCAAATAATGTGTAATAATCTGATCTTGAATTTAGTCAGGATTTGAGAGGGAAAAAAATAATTCATTTATCTATGTTTAATGAAAACCAGTACATTTGGACAAATTATGAATACCAATTTTTTATTAAAGGAAAAAGCCACTTTAGATATGTTTTTAGATAGAAAAAAAAACAGATCTGCAACTCAAATTTCCAATAATAAAGAAATTGAACGTTTATCGGTTGACATTTCCATATATTTTTTTTATTAGATATTTTACAATCTAAATTTGTTTTTTTTTAATGGGATTTTGTTTAAATAAATACTAAAACAAACTATGTACAATAATTTCAAAATAAAATTTTCTCTTTGCTTCATTTGAACGAGTGTGAGTGCAAATATTTCAATAGTTTCCTAATTTGGTTCAATTAATTTCTCTAATCGGCCTCTAATAAAAACCAAAATAAATTTTGATGCATACATGGTATAATAATTAGTAAAAATAGTGAAATTACTTCAAATATATTAACAATAATAAATTTAGGGGAGCCCCTAGTTGTTCTTGAGACCTATTAATCAAAAACAAGTACTGATTTCGCATTGTTCGGATTATTTCACTCAGATTTTATCTTGTTATAGTATTTTTAAAGTCAATTAAAGAACCAATATGACTTTTCGTGATTATCAGCTTAAAATTTAATCGTAATCAAATTTTCTATTCATCATCAAAAATCGTTTTCTGGTTTAAAGGAATTTGACTTAATTTACTGTATAACGTTTTTAATACTGGTGATTGACAGAATACACCGAGAAAAGTAAACTGTAACAAAATGTATATATATATATATATATATATATATATATATATATATATATATATATATATATATATATATATATATATATATATATATATATATATATATATATATATATATATATATATATATATATATATGTATGTAATTTTAAAATTACTTAATTTTTAATGTAAAAGTATGGAAACCGACAAAAATAGGTTTTATAATATAATATGTTGTGCTTTATATGGAATACCACAATAAATATTTTCTTAACATAGTAATTTAAGCTTGTTTTCTCAGTGTATTCTGTTGTTCTTTATATGAAATGCCTCCAAAAATGATATTTTATCAATACAGTGATTAAAGCTTGTTTTCTCGGTGTAATCTATTGTGCTTTACATCAAATAATATAAATCTCGAAACCTATATTACACTGAGAAAAGTTTTCTATACATAAACTGCAATAAAATGTATATAAACTGAGCTTAGACATAAGATATTCTAAAATAATCAAATTTTCAATGTACAATTATGAAAAATGACAAAAATACGTTGATTAAGTTTTAATTTTCGTTTAATAATTTTCCCTAAGAAATATATGGTCTCATAAATGTAATATTCTCCATATAATAATTTGAACTTGTTTTCTCAGTGTAATCGGTTATATTTTAGGTCAAATGTCGTCGATGTTGGAACATTAAGCGACTAATCTTGCTAGGCTACACTAAGAAAAGTTTCTCATATGTAAATTTTGTATAAGGAATTTCAATATAATCAAATTTCCAATTTCAAAATATGAAAACAGACAAAAATACGTTAGTCGAGTTGAATATTTCGTTTCATAATTTTTCCCAAGCGATATATGACCCCATAATTGAAATTCTTCTATTTCTACTTGCTATGTTACACTGAGAAAAGTTTCCTACATTTAAACTGCCATAAAATGTGCATAAGTGAACTTAGACATAAGAAATTTCAAAATAATTAAATTTTTAATGTAAAATGATAAAAAATACGTTGATTAAGTTGTAATTTCCATTTAATAATTTTCCCTAAACCATATATGGTCCTATAATTGAAATTATTTCAGCATAATTGTTTTCTCAGTGTAGTCCATTATACTTTACATCAAATGACATAAAAAAAGACACAAAGGTAAATAAATTTGTATCAGTGTATTCAAGATTACGACAAGGAACTACTAACCAGAGTCAAGACATAAATACACTAAGAAAAATGTTCAATACGTCCACTATAATAAAATTTTCTTTAGTGTAACATAAACATACTTTAAAACACCTAAAAAATCACAAATAAAAAGAATTTGTCTCGGTGTGTAGCAATTTGATGTTTTTTTAGTGTATCTGACGCCATTTTACCTGTTAGTTTATTGAATCAGAAAATTGTACATCAAAATTCATTTTTCGTTTTCACTGAATCAAAAATTACTTAATCTGCTTCGAAAAAAAAATACGGGGTTCATATAAAACTATCATGAAGTGTATATAACCTACTCTCATTTAATTTAAATATTATAAAAATGCTACGTAATTGTTATATAAAATTTAATTCTATCACACACTTTTTTTTGTAAAAAAAGTTTTACAACGTTGTACTGCATCAAACTATTTGCACGAAAATTAATATTAAACTTGATGGATCGAAAACTACATCAAAAATTACATCATCCGAAGTTACCCGTAGTTTTAATAATTCTAAGTGATTCTTCTTCTTATTATTATTATTGGTTCGTTTTATACATTACACAGATTTTTACTGAAATTAACATATAGGGGGTAGGAGAAAAAAAACAGCTGGATTAGTGAGAATATATGGAAAGACCAAAGATGAACAACCAAAATAAAGGAGGAATAAAAGAGAGAGGAGAAGAAAGAATTGATAGACAAAATGAATGTAAAGAGTTTGACTTAATGGAAAAAAGTCATCGGAAACTGTATGAAATAGATCCAGGAGAGACCGAAGCCTGCAATTGATACCTAAAAATGTTGAAAAGTCTATTTTTCTCTATAGTATCATAAATTTAATGCCTGAGAATAATACAGAGAAAACTATGATAAAGAATAAAAAGTAACAAAACAAGAATCGATAATTAAAAAACAATAATCAATAAACATCTCATTTAGCATGGAAATATTATATAAAAACAGTCTAACTAGAAGCCAAGGAGGAATAGAAGAAAGAATTGATAGACAAAATGAATGTAAAGAGTTAGACTTAATGGAAAAAAGTCATCGGAAACTGTATGAAGTAGATCCAGGAGAGACCGGAGCCTTCAAATGATACCTAAAAATGTTGAAAAGTCTATTTTTCTCTATAGTATCATAAATTTAATGCCTGAGAAGAATACAGAGAAAACTATGATAAAGAATAAAAAGTAACAAAACAAGAATCGATAATTAAAAAACAATAATCAATAAACATCTCATTTAGCATGGAAATATTATATAAAAACAGTCTAACTAGAAGCCAAGGAGGAATAGAAAAAAGAATTGATAGACAAAATGAATGTAAAGAGTTTGACTTAATGGAAAAAAGTCATCGGAAACTGTATGAAGTAGATCCAGGAGAGACCGAAGCCTTCAAATGATACCTAAAAATGTTGAAAAGTCTATTTTTCTCTATAGTGTCATAAATTTAATGCCTGAGAAGAATACAGAGAAAACTATGATAGAGAATAAAAAGTAACAAAACAAGAATCGATAATTAAAAAACAATAATCAAGAAATATCTCAATTAGCATGGAAATATTATATAAAAACAGTCTAACTAGAAGCCAAGGAGGAATAGAAGAAAGAATTGATAGACAAAATGAATGTAAAGAGTTTGACTTAATGGAAAAAGGTCATCGGAAACTGTATGAAGTAGATCCAGGAGAGACCGAAGCCTTCAAATGATACCTAAAAATGTTGAAAAGTCTATTTTTCTCTATGGTGTCATAAATTAAAAGCCTGAGAAGAATACAGAGAAAACTATGATAGAGAATAAAAAGTAACAAAACAAGAATCAATAATTAAAAAACAATAATCAAGAAATATCTCAATTAGCATGGAAATATTATATAAAAACAGTCTAACTAGAAGCCAAGGAGGAATAGAAGAAAGAATTGATAGACAAAATGAATGTAAAGAGTTTGACTTAATGGAAAAAGGTCATCGGAAACTGTATGAAGTAGATCCAGGAGAGACCGAAGCCTTCAAATGATACCTAAAAATGTTGAAAAGTCTATTTTTCTCTATAGTGTCATAAATTTAATGCCTGAGAAGAATACAGAGAAAACTATGATAGAGAATAAAAAGTAACAAAACAAGAATCAATAATTAAAAAACAATAATCAAGAAATATCTCAATTAGCATGGAAATATTATATAAAAACAGTCTAACTAGAAGCCAAGGAGGAATAGAAGAAAGAATTGATAGACAAAATTAATAAACCAAGGAGAAAAAGAGTTTGACATAATTTTGTATAATGGGAAAAAGTCATTGGGCAGTGGACAAAATAGGTCAAAAAGAGACCGAAACCTTCGAATGATACCAAAAAATTTAGAAAATTTACATCATCATGAATTAAACTCTTTAGAATAATACAGAGAAACTAAGATAAAGAAAACTTGAGAGAAATTGAGGAAAATGACAAATATTGAAGAATAAATGGATACGGAAACTGTCATGTGACACCTGAAAAAGTAAAATGGGAAAATAATAACTCAATTTTTCTCATAACCAAAATTAAAATGAAGAAAGTGAAATAAAAAGAACGTTAGGCCGTTGAAAAAGAAAATATCTGAATCAGCATGGAAAAATATCGTAAAAAGACAGATTAACAAGAAATAGACAAAATAAAGAGCCAGAGGACACAAAAAGAAAAACATTTTGGGAAATTCAAGGAAAATGACAAGAAATGGATGATTAAAAGGATACTTCTATTACGGATAATCTTTCTCGTAAAACAAATCGAAAAGAAGATGAGGAAATGATAAAAACGTTAGGTGATTAAAATCCTGTTTTTTTTTACTTAAAATATTTTATCTCAAATATGTAATTTTTGAATAAGTTACAAATTTACGTCAGTTCTAAAATTCGGAACAAAGCAAAAATTATTTAAGATGATTTTTTTCGTGTGAAAACGAAATAATGACTAGATCTAGATCTTTTAATAATGTTTTGCTTTATTCTTTATAATAATTACATTTCCGATATCTCATTACGTCCTTCTAATGATATAACAGTTATAATCTCACTGAAGTAAAACCCTCAGCTATAATCATACTAATCTAAAAGGATCCCCTGATTTCGATGAACACGGCTGAATATCCTCTAAATAATTCATAGGGTCCTGCTTCGACGTCGACGGTACCACCTAAATGCAAAAAAAAAATACAAATTTATTGTGGTCACAAAGCAAAATGACTCAATTCATTGTAATCACAAAGTAAAATGACTCAAATGATTGTAATCACTAAGTAAAACGAATTAAATGATTGTAATCTCTAAGTAACATGAGTCAATTGATTGTAATCGCTAAGTAGAACGAATCAAATAATTGTAATCTCTAAGTAAAATGACTCTATTCATTGTAATCACTAAAAAGGACTCAAAACATTGTAATCCCAAAGTAAAATGACTCAAATGATTGTAACCACTAAGTAAAACGAATCAAATGATTGTAATCTCCAAGTAAAATAACTCTATTCATTGTAATCACAAAGTAAAATGACTCAAAACATTGTAATCACAAAGTAAAATGACTTAAATGATTGTAATCACTAAGTAAAACGAATTAAATGATTGTAATCTCTAAGTAACATGAGTCAATTGATTGTAATCGCTAAGTAGAACGAATCAAATAATTGTAATCTCTAAGTAAAATGACTCTATTCATTGTAATCACTAAAAAGGACTCAAAACATTGTAATCCCAAAGTAAAATGACTCAAATGATTGTAACCACTAAGTAAAACGAATCAAATGATTGTAATCTCCAAGTAAAATAACTCTATTCATTGTAATCACAAAGTAAAATGACTCAAAACATTGTAATCACAAAGTAAAATGACTTAAATGATTGTAATCACTAAGTAAAACGAATTAAATGATTGTAATCTCTAAGTAACATGAGTCAATTGATTGTAATCGCTAAGTAGAACGAATCAAATAATTGTAATCTCTAAGTAAAATGACTCTATTCATTGTAATCACTAAAAAGGACTCAAAACATTGTAATCCCAAAGTAAAATGACTCAAATGATTGTAACCACTAAGTAAAACGAATCAAATGATTGTAATCTCCAAGTAAAATAACTCTATTCATTGTAATCACAAAGTAAAATGACTCAAAACATTGTAATCACAAAGTAAAATGACTTAAATGATTGTAATCACTAAGTAAAACGAATTAAATGATTGTAATCTCTAAGTAACATGAGTCAATTGATTGTAATCGCTAAGTAGAACGAATCAAATAATTGTAATCTCTAAGTAAAATGACTCTATTCATTGTAATCACTAAAAAGGACTCAAAACATTGTAATCCCAAAGTAAAATGACTCAAATGATTGTAATCACTAAGTAAAACGAATCAAATGATTGTAATCGCTAAGTAAAATGACTCATTTCGTTGTAATCACAAAGTAAAATGACTCAAATGATTGTAATCACTAAGTAGAACGAATCAAATGATTGTAATTTCTAAGTAAAATGACTCTATTCATTGTAATCGCTCAGTAAAATGACTCAATTGATTGTAATTGCTAAGTAAAATAACTCTATTCATAGTAATCAATAAGACTGACCCAATTCATTGTGATCACAAAGTAAATTGACACAATTCATTGTAATCGCTAAGTAAAATGACTTTAATCATTGTAATCACAAAGCAAAAGGACTCAATTCATTGTAATCATAAAGTAAAATGACTCAAATGATTGTAATCACTAAGTAGAACGAATCAAATGATTGTAATCTCTAAGTAAAATGACTCAATTGATTGTAATCGTTAAGTAAAATGACTCGAATCATTGTAATCACTAAAAATGACTCAATTCATTGTAATACAAAGTAAAATGATCCTGTTTATTGTAATCGGTAAATAAAATAATTCAAATCATTATAATCACTAAGTAAAGTGAACGAAACCATTGCGATTCAAAAGAAGTCATTGTAATCATAAAGTAAAGAGACTCAATTCATTATGTAAGAAAGGGAAGTGACTCAATTCATGTTGTATCGAAGGAAAGTGACTCAAATAATTGTAATAACAAAGTAAAGTGACTCAAATCATTATGTAACAAAGTAAAAAAAATACGATAATTTACCGAATAGTTGACAATAGGCTTATAATTGTGCGTTGTTTGATTCAATTTGTTATGTTGAGGAGAATCCTTAGGAGAAAACGGTCTCTCCTGTAAATGGAAACTCAGATCCTCTTCCACCGGCTCGTATTGGGCCATTTGGCATTTTTGTATTAACGATATTATCGCTGATTCTATACTGCAAACGTACCCCAGACACTTAAACAAAATATAATACAAATAAATCCAAATAATTCGAAAAAAAATCGTATTTATCTATTTGGAATGGCATTTTTATCTCTTGATCGGTTCAAATAGTTTCACAATGAATTTTTGATCGACGAAATTTGATAAAAACGAATAAAAATGATGATAAAACTTACACCAGTAACTAATAGTTGATGGTGAGACCATTTCGGCAGTTCTATCGAAAAAATCATATGAAATATCAGACTCGAAGCTACAAGGAACAACACACTAAGGCTTACGTAAAAATATGCGTTCTGAAATAGAAAATAATTAATTTTTCATTGTACATGGACATTAACAATTGACCTACAATTATAAATCAACGTTATTCTAGTTGTCAGTGTATTCAGTGACACCAACTCTCAAAAATATTAATCCCTAACTTAAATTAAAACCCCCAAAATTAATTAAATGACATTTTTTTATCTCTATGACGATTAAAAACAGATAAAATCCTTGACGGTTCGTTTATAAACGAAATTTCAATTGAAAAAGACCTAAAATCAAGACAAATCACACACTAAATTATTTATTTATACTTACCACTTTACCCCAATTGAACGGAAACAAATATACGATGTGGGATATATCAAGAAACAGCAAAAGGCATGTTGTAAACATACTTAATAATGTTACGAACATCATTAAACGTATTCTTCCTATCGATGGAAGCATGAAGAGTCCAATCTTCAATGTCCCAGATGTACATAGGCATGCTAGGCAAGCTATCGACGTTGCCTAAGAGACAAACATAATAAGATATCCGAAAAATTAGCAAAACAAAAGTGGCTGGGTAATTAATTCATCCTACACAGGTCGGCACAACGTAGGCAATACTCTCGAGAAATTGACTTAAGTCAGACAACGCTCTCGAAAAATTGACTCAAGTCAGACGACGCTCTCGAAAAATTGACTTAAGTCAGATAACGCTCTCGAAAAATTGACTTAAGTCAGACGACGCTCTCGAAAAATTGACTTAAGTCATACAGCGCGCTCGAAAAATTGACTCAAGTCAGACAACGCTCTCGAAAAATTGACTCAAGTCAGACGACGCTCTCGAAAAATTGACTTAAGTCATACAGCGCGCTCGAAAAATTGACTTAAGTCAGACAACGCTCTCGAAAAATTGACTCAAGTCAGACAACGCTCTCGAAAAATTGACTCAAGTCAGACAACGCTCTCGAAAAATTGACTCAAGTCAGACAACGCTCTCGAAAAATTGACTCAAGTCAGACAACGCTCTCGAAAAATTGACTTAAATCATACAACGCTCTCGAAAAATTGACTCAAGTCAGACAACGCTCTCGAAAAATTGACTCAAGTCAGACAACGCTCTCGAAAAATTGACTCAAGTCAGACAACGCTCTCGAAAAATTGACTCAAGTCAGACAACGCTCTCGAAAAATTGACTTAAATCATACAACGCTCTCGAAAAATTGACTCAAGTCAGACAACGCTCTCGAAAAATTGACTCAAGTCAGACAACGCTCTCGAAAAATTGACTCAAGTCAGACAACGCTCTCGAAAAATTGACTTAAGTCAGACAACGCTCTCGAAAAATTGACTTAAGTCAGACGACGCTCTCGAAAAATTGACTTAAGTCATACAGCGCGCTCGAAAAATTGACTCAAGTCAGACAACGCTCTCGAAAAATTGACTCAAGTCAGACGACGCTCTCGAAAAATTGACTTAAGTCATACAGCGCGCTCGAAAAATTGACTTAAGTCAGACAACGCTCTCGAAAAATTGACTCAAGTCAGACAACGCTCTCGAAAAATTGACTCAAGTCAGACAACGCTCTCGAAAAATTGACTCAAGTCAGACAACGCTCTCGAAAAATTGACTCAAGTCAGACAACGCTCTCGAAAAATTGACTTAAATCATACAACGCTCTCGAAAAATTGACTCAAGTCAGACAACGCTCTCGAAAAATTGACTCAAGTCAGACAACGCTCTCGAAAAATTGACTCAAGTCAGACAACGCTCTCGAAAAATTGACTCAAGTCAGACAACGCTCTCGAAAAATTGACTTAAATCATACAACGCTCTCGAAAAATTGACTCAAGTCAGACAACGCTCTCGAAAAATTGACTCAAGTCAGACAACGCTCTCGAAAAATTGACTTAAATCATACAACGCTCTCGAAAAATTGACTCAAGTCAGACAACGCTCTCGAAAAATTGACTTAAGTCATACAGCGCGCTCGAAAAATTGACTTAAGTCAGACAACGCTCTCGAAAAATTGACTCAAGTCAGACAACGCTCTCGAAAAATTGACTCAAGTCAGACAACGCTCTCGAAAAATTGACTCAAGTCAGACAACGCTCTCGAAAAATTGACTCAAGTCAGACAACGCTCTCGAAAAATTGACTTAAATCATACAACGCTCTCGAAAAATTGACTCAAGTCAGACAACGCTCTCGAAAAATTGACTCAAGTCAGACAACGCTCTCGAAAAATTGACTTAAATCATACAACGCTCTCGAAAAATTGACTCAAGTCAGACAACGCTCTCGAAAAATTGACTCAAGTCAGACAACGCTCTCGAAAAATTGACTTAAATCATACAACGCTCTCGAAAAATTGACTCAAGTCAGACAACGCTCTCGAAAAATTGACTCAAGTCAGACAACGCTCTCGAAAAATTGACTTAAGTCAGACAACGCTCTCGAAAAATTGACTCAAGTCAGACAACGCTCTCGAAAAATTGACTTAAATCATACAACGCTCTCGAATAATTGACTCAAGTCAGACAACGCTCTCGAAAAATTGACTCAAGTCAGACAACGCTCTCGAAAAATTGACTCAAGTCAGACAACGCTCTCGAAAAATTGACATAAGTCAGACAACGCTCGTAAGTCAGGCAATGCTATCGAAAAATATTAAAATAAAGCATATTCGTGCTTCAGACAGTTATTTCTGTGTCATGACAACACGTGTTCGTCGAGTAGACGCGTTTTCGAAATGAATAATCGCTACAAGTTGACGCCTCAAGAAAGAGTTACGAAACTATGTTTATCGAATTTCAATAATTTCCGAGCTCGTCGATACGAAATCGTTCAATAGTGTTGAGGACGTACTAGAAATTCTTAAAAACGGGCTCTGTTACCGACGCGCCGCATTCTGAACGACCAGTATTTGTAACAACTAAAGAAAATATGGAAACAGCGGCGGTGGCGTTAGTTGAGCAGCCGAACTAATCTGTTGTGCGGGAGAACTTGAAATATTCCGCTGAAACCCGCGTTTCCTCCACTCACTTCACGAAGTTGCGATCGCAGATTGGAATTTTGCGAGCGGCAACTCAGATGAAACAACCAGAATCCTCACGTCTTCATTGAAGGAGAATTAAAACTGTTTGGGGTGTGTAAATGTGTGTGGGAGGGTATCCTCGTGAGTCAGTATTCTTTTGAAGGTCAAAGTTATTTGGAAATTCTCGAAAATTTACGTGGGCACATGGACAACGATCCAACGCGAATATCAGTCATTTCATGCAAGATGGAGCTTCGACGCATTACGCGTTATATGCGCGGGAGTCCTTGAGGTTAATTTTGGAGAATGGAGGATTCGTTGACACCTTGCGATTCCTTGGGGGGCCTTTTGCAAGAAGACTACGCACTCTTCCTGACTACCGAACTGCAATAGCGCGGACATGCTTAGCCGAATCTGTCTCTCTGTTAAGAAATGTATCCGTAAATGCATTGATCAAGATGGGCATCAATTTGAACACTTCTAGTAACCCTTTTTATTGCCTAATTTATGCCGACCTCTGTATCAGAGTGTGAAAAAAACTGTGCAACTTAACAATATCAAAAATTTGGTGCCTTTGAGTTTGAACACTTTGACACTGGTACCCAAAACCTTTTTTAATATGAACATAACCTATATTTTAACACTAAATTAGGTTAGAATCTCGTAAAATTGCCGTATAATTAATTCGTGAACGTATGTCCATTTTGTTATTATCAATAAATTTGTAAAATGAAAGTCTTACCAGTAGAAGTAGCCGAAAAAACCCGGTAGACGTCCTGAGATGAGTATGGTCGCAATAGAGGATGACTCCCGAGTAAAGCGAGATATCAGGAGAGGGAGGATGTCGACGATAATGTGAATGCGAATCCCAAGAATTGACTGTACCGAGAGGCGATTCGCATTCGCAACCTCCCGCGCAATCGGCCGCACCTCCTGCGCTGCTAAGTGCCCCCGTCCTGCTACCCGCTATCTCGAAGTCCTGCAACACACAACTCATACCACCATCCGGATCCTGCAACACCAACAGCTCTAGCATTCACATCTGACAACAGCGATGGTTGAGCGAGTGAAAAATGCAGTGAGTAATGGGGCGGTTTGTGTAATTGAAGATTGAAATGCGATTTGTGTGTGTGAGTGTGAGTAGGATAAGAATAGATCTGAATTTATTTCCGAAATTATTAAATTTTGCACTTTTTATTCGATAAAAGGTTTCCCGTCTAGACAATCTGACGATGCAATCAATACCAATGTTTATAACAATGAGAATAAACTATCCAAGATTGCTCATTCCTTGAATGACTGTTGTTTCGACGACTTTACTAGAAGTGATGGACCTTTATGGTGCATGTTTCAAGGTCGAAGCTAATTTAATATCGATTCATATTGAATTAAGCACCGGTCTCGTCAAGATACACGGTTTCTAGTGAGATCGTTGAAACAAAACTCATTTTTGATGGTTAAATACTTTTTGAGTCAATTTTTTTCTTTGTGGCAGCTAATTGTATAGGGTTTTGCTCAATACTAATGGCTCAATATCCCTTATAGGGTTGCACTACAAACATTCTCTCTATATCCTCTAGTTGGGGTGGTTCAGTTCCCCATAAACCATGTCTACACCTTCAAATTATTTCCCGCCAGTTTATAACTCCTATTTTGTCGAGATCATCTTCCATCTCTTATAAAAATTTTATCCTAGGCTTGCCGCGTCTTTTTCTACCATCAGGATCCCATTGTCCCCATGTTCCAACCATTTAACTCACTGAGCTTTGATTTTTTTCACCCCACTGAGTTTTTTAGTTCCTTATCGGTTAGTTCTTATCAAATATTCCCCTTCACTAATTTTTACTGGTCCCTTTATTGTTATTATTACACAAACACGCTTTCTAGATCCTCTTGCTGGAGTGGATCAGTCCACATAGTCCATGTCTACACCTTCTCGTTTATTTCCCGCCACAATCTCGTATTTCCCGTCTTTTCCCGCCAGTTTCTAACTCCTATTTTGCTGAAGTCATCTTCCTCTTCTGGCAAACACTTTATCCTAGGCTTGCAGCGTCTTTTTCTACCATCAGGATTCCATTTTCCATTTTTACTGGTCCCTTTATTGTTCTGATTATCTTTCTTTCCATTCTTCTCAACATTTCATCATTTTTCGTGTCATTGTTTTAGCTATTTACATCATTACTGGTCTAATTATTGTTTTATTTATATATTAATCTTCGTTTGTTTTTGTGGGTAGTTTACTTTCCAATAATTTCCTATTGCCGTGGAAAGCTCTATCCAAGATTGCTAAATATACAGGAAAAAGTTTGGATTCGTATCTGATTGGTTTGTTTACTTCACAGTTTGAGATTGCCTTTTTTTTGGCTTGTATTGCGACTATTGTTTCTTTTTTGGAAGTTACTTGTTCGGTGGAATATTTAAATTTGTGTCTTCGAGTCTCTCATTTATTTGTGAGTCTAGCATTTGTCTATTACTCTGGTCAGATGGTCCGTCAAGTTCAAGTTCCAAACCAGTTCTTCTTACTACTGCATTCGTTAAACTAACATCATCATCAAACAACCTGTCGCGTCTACTACTGGGCCTAGGCCTCCCTAGGAATCATCCTCTTAATATTGTCAAACTGGCATCCTCTACTTCTAAGGGCATCTCCTTTCAGTTTCCACACAATAATTCTTTTGGTCCATTCATTGTCTGTGCTTCTCATCCCTTGTTTCATTATTCTCTGCATTATCTGGAGCCTGTTTATGGTAGTTTTTGTTAAGGTAAGAGTTCCAGCATCACATGTTTGCAATTGTATAATGCATTGTTTGAAAACTCTTCTCTTCAAACAAAAGAGAGATTTCGATCTGGAGATTTGCCTTCAGGTTTTCTTGAAGAAACAATTTTTTCTAAATCAAATGGTTGGAAAACAATCAATTGCGATAGGGCAGTATTTTCACCAAAAAATGAATCCAAAATATTTCTAAGAAATCTAGGTAGATACAAATTTTTTTGATAGAAAACTTCTCCAAAGAAATTTTTTTTGTATTAAACTTAAGAGTTAAGGAAAAACAATACAGCAGATGAATGAAGTAGCAAAGAATCGAAAAGTGTGGAAAAAATGGATGTAAGGAGAATAAAAACTAAAATCCCAATACTCTGTACAGATGTTCAAAATTACATAAAGAGTTCTAGAGAATAAGAAGTTAAGTGCCAAGTCTTCAATTTAAGTTGAATCATTAAACTTATACATTCAGATTTATTCCTATAAATCAAACTTGATAAAAATGCTTCATTTCAAAATAATTACGTGCAATCAAATTATAAAAATGAAATAATTGAAAATTTCCTAGATATCAAAAATGTTACTACATCAAAAATCCATTGATAAAAGAAAAAGTCCTCAAAAAACATTTCTACTTGATTCAAAATAATATCTGCATTCCTTTGCTATATATCGAGATTACGAAAACAAAATATATATACACCATGCACTAATTTTCTATATTTTTAAAGAAATTCGAAAAAACTGCATCTGTCATTTAATGAAACTACCTGAATATCTTCAGGCTTATAGCTTTTGGGCTCCAGGTCTCTAATATCGTCGAGAAGAAATTCAATTTCGTCAGTAGTATAA
Source organism: Diorhabda sublineata (assembly GCF_026230105.1). Taxonomy (NCBI): domain Eukaryota; kingdom Metazoa; phylum Arthropoda; class Insecta; order Coleoptera; family Chrysomelidae; genus Diorhabda; species Diorhabda sublineata. Next base: position 2,799,061 of record NC_079479.1, read on the forward strand.
AGTAGATCAGAGACAGAATGGATATACCTTGTACTAGGCTCAGACTGCATGTCACTATGCCACTAGGTTGGCACTGCCCCACACCAATCCATCTTTTTTTCCTTCTTTCACTTCCTAACCCAGAATATTTACACCACTCCAGCTTTCAATCCTGAAAACAACAAACAAACATGTTTCTTGATGAACTAACTAGAAGAATTACTTGAAAACTTTAAAAGAAAATAGATTGTTTGATAATAGAACATTTTTTTTAGTGTAGAATATTTATTAGAGACAATGTTACGTAAAAAACCGAAAACATATAATATAAGTTATGTATGTATATATAAATTATACAATATTTTCGTAATAATTATGAATACCAAAAATAAGAAATAAACAAATTTAATTAACTTCTCAAAAAATCTGAATTCATAATTTTTTTTAATATATTACAATTTAACCACTTCTTTAGTAAAGAAAAACCTGCATAGAAAAATCATGACCTAAAAATTTGATAGGTACACATAATTTAATAAATAAATACCTATTAAATACAAATGAAACTAACAAAAAAATTTTACCTTCTTCAATGTAGTATCGATAAAATTCCTATTCAATCAGAAGTTATTATGCTACTTGAATATATTATTAAAAGGCGGACGCCAAAAATTAAACGCCATGTTTATATGAATACACCACTTTTCTATCCTACTTTATTTCGATTCTCTTATTCACTCTAATCATTGATTGAAGTGATTGGTTAGTGGGATAACAAGAACGAATACGGATGAACGAATTCGTTTGATCTTTTCCATATTCTACACCGGAATTAGTAAGAGACAAGTGAACGCAATTATTTATCACATGCAGTTTATCCATATACAGATAACTGTATAACTGTTGAATTAATTTGAGACATTTTTATTCATGGAAATAGAGGGCGTTGTAAAACAAAAATCGTTAAGTTTATATGTGTTTACAAGATAAGCCGCTAGATGGTAACCGTGTATACGTCAAATAATATTTAATTTACTTTAATTTAATTAACACCATTAAATGTTTATTATTTATTTGGAAGAGTTATATATAAACAAGGATAATACGAACTAAAATTAGAATAAAGGACTTGATAAACCTTTATTAAGGAGACTATTGAAGTTTTTATTGATATTAATTAAATAACTATTAATATCTAAAGACAATATTTCTTAATAATTCTTCAGTAAACAGAGTATATTTCTTTATCTATAAATTATAGACCTTTCGAGAACTCTTTATCTGTAGTTTACACATAACCTTTGATTGTATACATTTTTTTAAATAATCAATGTCTTTATAAAGTATTGAATTATAGAAATCATTCAATTTCGATTAATACTTTAGAAGTTTAACTCAATAATTCAAAAATGAGATTGAATAACGGATGTTTTGTGGTTTTTTTTCTATTTTTTGTAATATATCGAGTAGATTCAAGACCGCAGTTCTTTTTGGATAAAATCGGTGATACGTTAAAACAAACAGGTTGCAAGGTTCAAGAAATCGGTTCAAAAGTATTTTCACATAAACAAAATGGTGGTTCCAGTTCTTGTACAGGTAAATTTCTTTTTTAATACTTTCAACAGAAATAAAATTAGATTTAATAATAAGTTGACATTCTTAAAATATTTAGTATAAAATTTTTCACGATCTAAATCTAACAGGGTCGGATTATTTATGGTCCGTACGCTTTTGTCTGTGTCAGTTAATTTCGATCCATGAAACAGTGTGTGTTATAAAGTTGGACTGTCTGTCTCATATCTGAAAACAACGAGACTGTACTGGATATACAGGAGAGAGTGAAAGCTGGAAACTAGGCGTATCACAGTGCTCAAAAGATGCTGAAATCCAGCTACTCAGTGGGCCAGTTGTCTTGTATGCTTCTGAAACATGTGTAATGACAGCTAGAGATGAATTTAAACTTAACCCGTGGGAGAGGAAAGTTCTTCGGCGCATCTAGTGCCCAATCCAAGACCAAGGAGATTCATGCCCTGTATGGAGAGTCCAGCGTGATAGCACAGATCAAGAGTGCGAGACTAAGATGGCTGGAGGTTCGAAGAATTAAGCTTACATACCGACAAATCCGGAAGGCTGCAGACTACCAGGACAACCACGCATAAAATAGCAAGACGACGTGGAACAGGATCTGAAAGAATTAGGCGTCCGAAACTTGCAAAGGAAAGTACAACATAGAGAAGTTATCCGGGGCCAAGGTAAGTAAGGGATCAGAAAAAGGATGTCTGTTTTTAGCAGTAAAGAATATTTAGGATTCCAGCTTGGACTATCACATTTCACATACATTTGTGCGACCCTGTACAATGATCTACCAATAAATATCCATAAATTTACGAATTTTGTGTCTTATCGAATTTTATATAAGTTTCGGTAGTAAAGGCACTTTTTAATATCGTGAAAAGTACTGTACAAGATGGTTTACAATGAATTTGTAGTTATATTTTTGATGTTTAATGCGTGGTTTTTGACGTTTTGTGTGTCGTTTTTGACGTTTTCTGTGTCATTTTTGACGTTTTGTGTGTAATTTTTGACGTTTTCTGTGCCATTTTTGACGTTTTGTGTGTCGTTTTTGACGTTTTGTGTGTCGTTTTTGACGTTTTGTGTGTCATTTTTGACGTTTTGTGTGTCGTTTTTGACGTTTTGTGTGTCATTTTTGACGTTTTGTGTGTCGTTTTTGACGTTTAATGCGTGGTTTTTGACGTTTTCTGTGTCATTTTTGACGTTTTGTGTGTCGTTTTTGACGTTTTGTGTGTCCTTTTTGACGTTTTGTGTGTCGTTTTTGACGTTTAATGCGTTCTTTTTGACGTTTTGTGTGTCGTTTTTGACGTTTTCTGTGTTATTTTTCACGTTTTGTGTGTGATTTTTGACGTTTTGTGTGTCATTTTTGACGTTTAATGCGTGGTTTTTGACGTTTTGTGTGTCGTTTTTGACGTTTTCTGTATCATTTTTGACGTTTTCTGTGTCATTTTTGACGTTTTGTGTGTCGTTTTTGACGCTTTGTGTGTCGTTTCTGACGTTTTGTGTGTCATTTTTGACGTTTCGTGTGTCATTTTTGACGTTTCGTGTGTCATTTTTGACGTTTTGTGTGTCGTTTTTGACGTTTAATGCGTGGTTTTTGACGTTTTGTGTGTCGTTTTTGACGTTTTGTGTGTCGTTTTTGACGTTTAATGCGTGGTTTTTGACGTTTTGTGTGTCGTTTTTGACGTTTAATGCGTGGTTTTTGACGTTTTGTGTGTCGTTTTTGACGTTTTGTGTGTCGTTTTTGATGTTTAATGCGTCCTCTTTGACGTTTTGTGTGTCATTTTTGACGTTTTGTGTGTCGTTTCTGACGTTTTGTGTGTCATTTTTGACGTTTCGTGTGTCATTTTTGACGTTTTGTGTGTCGTTTCTGACGTTTTGTGTGTCATTTTTGAGGTTTTGTGTGTCGTTTCTGACGTTTTGTGTGTCGTTTCTGACGTTTTGTGTGTCATTTTTGACGTTTTGTGTGTCATTTTTGACGTTTTGTGTGTCATTTTTGACGTTTCGTGTGTCATTTTTGACGTTTTGTGTGTCGTTTCTGACGTTTTGTGTGTCATTTTTGACGTTTCGTGTGTCATTTTTGACGTTTTGTGTGTCGTTTCTGACGTTTTGTGTGTCATTTTTGACGTTTTGTGTGTCGTTTTTGACGTTTAATGCGTCCTCTTTGACGTTTTGTGTGTCATTTCTGACGTTTTGTGTGTCATTTTTGACGTTTTGTGTGTCGTTTCTGACGTTTTGTGTGTCATTTTTGACGTTTTGTGTGTCGTTTTTGACGTTTAATGCGTGGTTTTTGACGTTTTGTGTGTCGTTTTTGACGTTTTGTGTGTCGTTTTTGACGTTTAATGCGTGGTTTTTGACGTTTTGTGTGTCGTTTTTGACGTTTAATGCGTGGTTTTTGACGTTTTGTGTGTCGTTTTTGACGTTTTGTGTGTCGTTTTTGATGTTTAATGCGTCCTCTTTGACGTTTTGTGTGTCATTTTTGACGTTTTGTGTGTCGTTTCTGACGTTTTGTGTGTCATTTTTGACGTTTCGTGTGTCATTTTTGACGTTTTGTGTGTCGTTTCTGACGTTTTGTGTGTCATTTTTGAGGTTTTGTGTGTCGTTTCTGACGTTTTGTGTGTCGTTTCTGACGTTTTGTGTGTCATTTTTGACGTTTTGTGTGTCATTTTTGACGTTTTGTGTGTCATTTTTGACGTTTCGTGTGTCATTTTTGACGTTTTGTGTGTCGTTTCTGACGTTTTGTGTGTCATTTTTGACGTTTCGTGTGTCATTTTTGACGTTTTGTGTGTCGTTTCTGACGTTTTGTGTGTCATTTTTGACGTTTTGTGTGTCGTTTTTGACGTTTAATGCGTCCTCTTTGACGTTTTGTGTGTCATTTCTGACGTTTTGTGTGTCATTTTTGACGTTTTGTGTGTCGTTTCTGACGTTTTGTGTGTCATTTTTGACGTTTCGTGTGTCGTTTTTGACGTTTAATGCGTGGTTTTTAACGTTTAATTCGTCGTTTTGGACGTTTAATGCGTGGTTTTTGACGTTTTGTGTGACGTTTTTGACGTTTTGTGTGTCATTTTTGACGTTTTGTGTGTCGTTTTTAACGTTTAATGCGTGGTTTCTGACGTTTTGTGTTTCGTTTTTGACGTTTTAGGTGTCGTTTTTGACGTTTAAAGCGTCGTTTACGATATGTTATGTATTACGTGACTATTTTTTGACATGTGACATATACCGTTTTATGCATCATTTTTGACTTTTGACAAGACCGAATCCTCTTATACTATTGTTTTTGTCGATCTTAAATGAACTGATACGTTCCATTGCAACAATTTATCAACTTTTATATTTGAAATGACGATAGGAATTTTTTTGTTTCACAATTTTAAAATAGCTTATAACTTAACTGTACTATCTTTTGCTTTTTTTACTATACTATTTTTAAAGTAGAGTGTGTGTGTTTTCGGTTTTCTCATAAAGAAATTATAATTATTTTAGTTTATTTCATGATTTTTAAAAGTTTGGTTATCAAGATAAGGGATTGCTGACGTCAGCGCGTCAGCAGTGAGCGTTAGAGTGGTGGGGGGCGTCCCAAGTGTCCCAACCTCTACTATATAATATAATTTATAAATAAGTAATACAGCTTCTGTTTTTCTATGTTTAATTTTTATATAATCAAAGTATAAATAAATGAAACTATTTTAGTAGTAGGTTTCGTTTATTATCTAATCAGTATTTTGTTCTACTAGAATTATATTATTTCCAGATAAAAATAACGGGGAAAAAAATTCTAACGATCCGTTTATAAATAATAGTGAACAAAAACCTTCTACGGGTTATGCTATTAATCAAAACTCCAATCAACCAAGTGACGTACAAAATCATCGAAACCAAGTTGGTTACGAACCAAATAATCAACAATATCCCACTCATGTCGAGAATGATGTTCAACCAACACGATCAAGTACCAATCGTCCTAACACAATGGTTTTCCCTGGAGAAGCCGAAAAACCAAAACCTTCTACATACAATAGTCAACAAGGACTCGATGGTAGAACTCTTGCAAATAAACCTAATCAACAAATGGAACCCGTAGGAGAAAATCCAAGTCACGTTCGAGGTAGCAACGTAGCAGTTAGTTCTTCAACTACTGCTCGAAGCCACTCCCGGAAAACTTACTTGGACCATTCCTCTAAACGTAAGCAGTATAGTAGCGATTATTCCGATGAGGATAGTGATGACGGAACATCTAAGAAAAAGAAGAAGAAGATACGTAAGTTTTTTATTCATTAACTTGCTTCTAAAAATAGAATAAATCTCATTGTTTTGCATTTCTTTAAACTCCATACTATTTTCCCAATCTGGCAACGTCGTTTAATTGGTGTGCATCAGTATGTGTATATTTTTAGCCGCAACTCCTCCACCTGATAGTAACGAGGATGGTGAAGGGGTAACGGACGGAAGGAGTCTTATCGGAAAAGTTAAAACGAATTGTCCCGAAGGATATGTAGCTGACAAAAGAGGGAGATGCAGAGAAGTGTATGGATGAATATAAAATGTTTAAATAAAACTGTATAATAAACTATGTTTCAATATTTGTTTGTTTTATTTCATGGCGTATATATATATATATATATATATATATATATATATATATATATATATATATATATATATATATATATATATATATATATATATATATATATATATATATATATATATATATATATATATATATATATATATATATATATATATATCGAACACTTCTGTCAAACAAATGCTGGTGTACCATCCATAATTGACAGTTATACGTTCTACGTTGCTTGGAAGTGTTCCGTGCGCAAACAACTTTTGTTCGATTTGGATCGTCTTTGCACCAATCGACTCGATCACGATCAGTACGAGCACGATTAAATTAAAAAATGTTGGCGATTTGATTCCATTTTTTAACCAAGATGAATATTTCAAGTATCTGTAAACAATTCAAATAACACACGTTCTGAGTACGTTCAATATTAAAAATGTCAAACTTCTTGATGGCCGTGTCAGATTTGACATATTTACATCAGTGTTGCCGTGTGTCAAAACTTAGTAACAACACACGCATTATTAGAATAAATATTTGCAGTAAATATGTTATTTATTTTCCGTGATATCTTCAATTTTTTTGTACCCAATCTGGGTCAATTATTTCGGAGACAAAGTTCATAATCTTTCGTGCTATTCAATGTTTATAAATCGATAATATGGTGATATAAACTCTATACTTCAAAATAAGTGAAGTAGAAACGGCGAAGGTTTCCCGTCACGTGACTAATACGTCAGCGCAATCATCTCAATATTTTTGACAACTCAGAAATAATCGTTATGACTAATATTACAAAAGTCGGGGTTTTACGAATCTAACATTTTTTTTAATAGGTTTTAAATAGAAGATTCGTAAACTGATTGAAAATCGATATTTTGATAAATATGCTAGCATCATCAGGACAAAACGCTAATAAAAATATCCATAATAGACGTCAGAACTGAAATTTAGAAATAAAACAGATGAACCAAAGCCCTTGGTATCTGGAACTTTTCATTGATTTTCTCTGCTCTTGCTTTGTGAAAGTCCACGCTTTTTAAAAAACTTGTAAAATTGTTAAAAATAACTAATTAACCATTTACAGATAGTTCTAAACTTAGAAATCAGCACACTCAAATGAAAACTATTCAGAACTTTTTATATTCTAAAACTTCGTTACTTAGAACCTCTATGATCAAACTTACACTAAATTAGCTGTTTCCTAATAATTTCAGATACCACAATATAAGAAAATGATGAATGATGAAAATGACTATGATGTGTAATACATAAGCATTGTAATTTTCCCGTCCTACGGCATTTTAGGTATTATGAAATGTCAAAAGGCTACAAGTTGATGAAAATTGTAGTCAAATTAGTTCTTAAAAGAGCTAACTTTAACAACAAATAGGCGTTCAATCGAAAAATTCGCTAAAAACAACATAGTAAACAAAACTCACGTCAAATTCACGATTAGTTTTTCGAGTTATGTCTAATTTTATGACTACAACTGTCAATTTAAAAAAAACTATTACGTATGTCTTACGTCTTATGTCTATGATGTTACCATATATGTAATTTATCTATACTGCGCATGATTCATGCGCGCAAAAGATGCGTCCGGAGGAGAGCTGTGAAATCAGCTAGAGATGGCGTTTGGATAGATTGACGGACGAGTCTATTTTAGTAAGGGGTGTTCGTTCAACGTCCTACCACTTTTCTTTTAATTCATATTTGAAAGGGATAGAGAAGTTGAATATTACAACCACACTAATATTACCTTTTTGATATTGTTTAAGAACCTTTTCTCTAATATTAGTTATTATTCGTTTTAATCTATTAAGCGTCTTCTAGAACGCCGTATTTTAACAGACGGCCATGTCTCTCAAACTAACCAGCCACAAGTTTACTTGAACTACAGTTGACGAAATTAAATGAGTACAGTAGACCAAACAAATGTTTAAATATAATTAAAATATTGAAAAATACTTTATTTATAACGTAAATTGTACGACGACTTATTTTACAGGGTGTAAATAGTTTTTTTTATAGTTTTATTAGTAAATTTACAGGAAATGGATATTTTTATCATATATAAACACGAGTATTGAAGAATTATTTATTTAGAAACATTTTTTTTACAAAAACAATTTTAAAACAACTTAATATTATATAAACTAATCGCCCATTCTAACATCAATTATTGGATGGTCTGTAAAAATAATAATACAAATTAGAATATTCATTTTTGAATGTCTTTAGTTCGTGAGTGAAATAAAAATTGATTTTTCGCAATTTTCCATGTTTATAATTAACTGACTGACCAATCATGGATTAATAAAGATTTTCCACGCGTTCGAAATGCATCTCATTGGTTTACATCTTTTGTACCACTAGGAAAAGCACTAGAGATAAATATATGTGCCGAAGGGTGTTTCAAAATGTGGAAAAGCAGCCCAGACTTGAAACAGTTCAAAATATTCATAGTTATATCATCTAAGGGGACATCCATTCATTACGTGAGACATTTGGACATTTGGACCCCGCGAGATTGGCGCTAAATATATTTTAAACTAATTTTTTTTATTATTCTGAAAAATAATAAACCGTTCATGTATACTATAGTTAATTTATTTAAATGAAATAAAATTTGAAGTAGAAACAGATAAAAACAAAACTTTTACTCAATCCACGTACTTTTTCGATTGAAATAATTGGACACGTGTCATCTTGGATTAATAGTAGTGCGGGAAGACAGACACGGGATATGTCTACGTTTTCTTCGTCAATTTATTACAAAACTTCATCCACAATAAACAGCAGATTTTTAACACGACGTTTGACTACAGGCATTGGTTGAATTTTGACTACAGAGTCTCGTCGAAACGCATGAAGAGCCGATTTGTGTTTCCACTGCTTTTAATTTTCAAAAAAAAAATTTCTTTAATATCTGTAATATTTTTTTATTTCATTTTCGATTATTCCCCATCGGTTTAAATGAGATTTGGTGAGTTTCCATTGACCCCCCCCCCATTCTGAGCTCACGTAATTAATGGATGCCCCCTAATAAATGAAAACTATTAACAGAATGCAGAACAGCTTGAAAGCCAAAATTTTTGACGAAAATAACTCATTATATGGATTTATTTTATAATTATTATAAAATATTGAATTAAATTCATTAACTGACCTAAATGATTTTGTTGGCAAGGATCTTCTTGGTGTGTATGATGGTATACTTTGTCCCCGATGTTATGTAATGTACATTTTACCGCTTTTACCCCACTTTTGATCGTATCTCCAACTTCTACAACCTTATTTTTAATTGCATCTATTCCAATTCCGAATCTTTCTTCCAATTCCACTTTACTAGTAGATTCTTCGATCGTTCGACAATAATTAATTTGAAAAATGATTAAAAAAACGAAATTCAAAATAATCAGTCCGTTCATTGTTGATGTTGAAAATTTACTGTTGTCAATAGCAAGAAATAAACTGTGTTATTGTTTTTATATCGGTCAAGGCTGATAGGTCATTCGACCAGTTCTGTTTTGGAATCGGTAGATTGAAATATTTTACAAAACGTTCGTTCCACAGAATATACACACATAAAAAATTTAATTCTATTTATAATAACTAGCTTTTACCCGCGGCTTCGCTCGCATCGAATCAATCCATTAAATAAGTATCAGAAATCATTATAATAGAAAAGAACGAACTCTGTAGCTATATTAGAACCTCCATACCTCCACATTGAATGTCCGCGCCTAGCTCCTCTCCAACTCAACCGATTTAAGTGTTCAAACTCAAAAGAAAGAAGGTGTTTCAGCGAGTGTTTTTAAACCAAAACGAACTCTGTAGCTATATTAGAACCTGAGATATAGATCTTTGAATGTAGAAAAATTACCAGAAACCTACAAAAATCCATAACTCCACATTGAATGTCCGCGCCTAGCTCCTCTCCAACTCAACCGATTTAAGTGTTCAAAAACTCAAAAGAAAGAAGGTGTTTCAGCAAGTGTTCTTAAACCAAAACGAACTCTGTAGCTATATTACAATCTGAGATATAGATCTTTGAATGTAGAAAAATTGCCAAAAACCTACAAAAATCCGTAACTCCACATTGAATGTCCGCGCGTAGCTTCTCTCCAACTGAACCGATTGAAAAGTTCAAACACTCAAAAGAAAGAAGGTATTTTAGCGAGTGTTCTTAAACCAAAACGAAATCTGTAGCTATATTAGAATTTGAGATATAGATCTTTGAATGTAGAAAAATTACCAAAAACCTACAAAAATCCATAACTCCACATTGAATGTCCGCGCCTAGCTCCTCTCCAACACAACCGATTTAAGTGTTCAAAAACTCAAAAGAAAGAAGGTGTTTCAGCAAGTGTTTTTAAACCAAAACGAACTCTGTAGCTATATTAGAACCTGAGATATAGATCTTTGAATGTAGAAAAATTACCAAAAACCTACAAAAATCCATAACTCCACATTGAATGTCCACGCGTAGCTCCTCTCCAACTCAACCGATTTAAGTGTTCAAAAACTCAAAAAAAAGAAGGTGTTTTAGCGAGTGTTCTCAAACTAAAACGAAATCTGTAGCTATATTAGAATTTGAGATATAGATCTTTGAATGTAGAAAAATTACCAAAAACCTACAAAAATCCATAACTCCACATTGAATGTCCGCGCCTAGCTCCTCTCCAACTCAATTGATTTTATGTTCAAAAAATTAAAAGAAAGAAGGTGTTTCAGCGAGTGTTCTTAAACCAAAACGAACTTTGTAGCTATATTAGAATCTGAGATATAGATCTTTGAATGTAGAAAAATTGCCAAAAACCTACAAAAATCCATAACTCCACATTGAATGTGCGTGCCTAGCTCCTCTCCAACACAACCGATTTAAGTGTTCAAAAACTCAAAAGAAAGTAGGTATTTCAGCAAGTGTTCTTAAACCAAAACGAACTCTGTAGCTATATTAGAACCTGAGATATAGATCTTTGAATGTAGAAAAATTGCCAAAAACCTACAAAAATCCGTAACTCCACATTGAATGTCCGCGCGTAGCTTCTCTTCAACTGAACCGATTGAAAAGTTCAAACACTCAAAAGAAAGAAGGTATTTTAGCGAGTGTTCTTAAACCAAAACGAACTCTGTAGCTATATTAGAACCTGAGATATAGATCTTTGAATGTAGAAAAATTACCAAAAACCTACAAAAATCCATAACTCCACATTGAATGTCCGCGCCTAGCTCCTCTCCAACACAACCGATTTAAGTGTTCAAAAACTCAAAAGAAAGAAGGTGTTTCAGCAAGTGTTTTTAAACCAAAACGAACTCTGTAGCTATATTAGAACCTGAGATATAGAACTTTGAATGTAGAAAAATTGCCAAAAACCTACAAAAATCCGTAACTCCACATTGAATGTCCGCGCGTAGCTTCTCTTCAACTGAACCGATCAAAAAGTTCAAACACTCAAAAGAAAGAAGGTATTTTAGCGAGTGTTCTTAAACCAAAACGAAATCTGTAGCTATATTAGAACCTGAGATATAGAACTTTGAATGTAGAAAAATTGCCAAAAACCTACAAAAATCCATAACTCCACATTGAATGTCCGCGCCTAGCTCCTCTCCAACTCAATAGATTTTAGTGTTCAAAACTCAAAAGAAAGAAGATGTTTCAGCGAGTGTTTTTAAACCAAAACGAACTCTGTAGCTATATTAGAACCTGTGATATAGATCTTTGAATGTAGAAAAATTGCCAAAAACCTACAAAAATCCATAACTCCACATTGAATGTCCAGGCGTAGCTCCTCTCCAACTCAACCGATTTAAGTGTTCAAAAACTCAAAAGAAAGAAGGTGTTTCAGCGAGTGTTTTTAAACCAAAACGAACTCTGTAGCTATATTAGAACCTGAGATATAGATCTTTGAATGTAGAAAAATTACCAAAAACCTACAAAAATCCATAACTCCACATTGAATGTCCAGGCGTAGCTCCTCTCCAACTCAACCGATTTAAGTGTTCAAAAACTCAAAAGAAAGAAGGTGTTTCAGCGAGTGTTCTTAAATCAAAACGAACTCTGTAGCTATATTAGAACCTGAGATATAGATCTTTGAATGTAGAAAAATTCATCAATCAATACCTTTCATTGAAAAAAAAAATTAAGCAAATCGGTTGAGTAGAGCGCCTGAACGGGGAGTTTTATGTAGTAAAAAATTAAGAAAACAAAAAATGTAAAGCAAAAAATCCAACTATCAGCAGTACATTTAACCTTGTAGTAAAAACGATCCTGAAAAGTAGTGATAACCCAATCCAGGGGATGATTTACAATAAAAAAACACAAATCCTTGTCTATACAAATGATTAGGACGAAAAAGGATCTAGAAAAATTATCCTACTATATGCGCCAACTCGAAACGGGAATATTTCAGGTAAACGAAAAGGTAATCCGAGTACATAACACAATTCGTGACGGATTCATTAAGAGTATTACCTGAAATATAGTAACTAATCCACTTTGTAAAGTTGGAAAATCCAATAAATAAAACGTATAAATTAAAAACTCAAAATTACATTTTAGCATTAGGTATGTACTAAAAAAGTACAACAAAGAAATGAGTTTGTTACATTTGCGGAAGCCGTAATTCGTAAAATTCCATATAACATAAAAATGCTCACTTCCAATTGGTTAGATTAGGTTAGGTTAAGTTAGATTAGGTTAGGTTAGATTAGTCAAATAAAATAACAGAAAATGAATTTGTGAATCAAGTCTCTTATAGATAAAAAATTTAATATTGTTTTGTTATATGTTTAGACTGTAAAATATTTTATATTAAAATAATTAATATCCCGAGCTACATAATCTTCCGTCACGAGTTGTTTAATCTTAACGGCAACCACGATCACATTGTAACAGAAGTTAAAATTTTATGACGGATTTGAATAATTTCAACCAGTTTAGAGTATAGATTTGATAAACTCCAGGTATTCGAATACCTAGGAGTGACAAAACCAGGTAAAACCAGGGAAATCTAACCTAACCGGAAACAAAAGTTTGGAGCCCTAGGAAAACTATCGATGGAACAAGAACAATAAAAGAAAAGTGCTAAGGAGGATTTTCTTTGGATAGAGCCAGAATGGACGAAGATAATTGAATGAAAAATCCTTGTTTAGTGGAAAGAAGAAAGAAACAATTGATAAAAGCAGGTAAAGAAACTTTGGAAGGAAAAGCAAAAATGGATGGTGGAAAACATTAGAATTATTTCAATCCTTGAAGGTCTGTTGAGCTGTTTTCATCCATAAAAGTTGTTAATATAACAGATAAAACCCTCCTCCCTGTCTTAAATCTTGTGAAAATGTTTATGAAAATTTGAAAAAAATAAGTTAGATTGTTTATAGATATTGTCTTACTTTACCTTACAAAAAGTGTAGCAAATTCATATTCTCCTACACTGAATCCCGCGCTATTATGAGCAGTTACTCTTAACTGATACCAATAACCCGGATCCAAGCCTTGAATAACTAACTTTCCACCTGGTTGAGTACGGTTGTTGATTTGATTCCATTCGGTATCAATTCTGGAATTACACATGATTAATTCAATCCGAAATTGATATTCACTGATAATGATTTCACTATTTACTTTTTTTTCAATTCGATGACGAAATACAACAAGGAACAATCACCATCAGGAAAAGCCCTGAGGTGTAACACGGCGCTGGTGGAAAGCACAACGATGAATTTATCTATTTTTGGAATTATTGGTTTCGTTCCTTTTATTTTTAATAGGATTGTATCGGATGGTTCTCCCTGTCCAATGCTGAAAGAAAATTTGTATTGTTTCTTAAAATTTTTGGAGCGATATAACCTAACCTGAAAATCGTGTTTTTTCGATGAAACCCCATATTACACATTCCACAACCTCCAAAAATAGTTTCCAGGTGGGGAAAATTTTTTTGGAGCGACCTAACCTAATCTAAGAATCGTTTTTTTTTTATTAGACCACATAAAACCTTTAATTATCTAATTATAGGTGGGGGAGACATACTTTAGGCTTTTTAAGTATATATTTGAAAAATAAAGTTACCAGGAGAATGGAAATGAAGGTAATTATTCAAGATATTAATGCCTTTTAAGCCCCCTGTTCCATTGTACCCACCATCCTTCTCGTCTCTTTATAATTGGAATTTTAGCTATAGCTATACCTAAAAAGACTGTTTTCTTCGATCAAACCTCATAAAACATGCCTCCCCTACCTTTAATTATCTAATTTTACCTAAAAAAATAGTTTCGAGGCGGGAAAAATTTTTTGGAGCCATATAACCTAACCTAAAAATCATTTTTTGTCGATAAAACCCCATATGACACGTACCATTACTTCAAATTATTTAATTTTTGAAAACAAAATGGTTTCCAGGTGGGGAAATTTTTTTTGGATCGACCTAACCTAACCTAGGAATCGTGTTTTATCATTAAACCCCATAAAACATGCCTCCGTTACCTTTAATTACGTAATTATACCTAAAAAAATAGTTTACAGTTGGGAATAAACTTTGGTGCGATCTAACCTAACTTAAAAAACGTTTTATTCTATGAAACCCCATATGACACGTTCCACCATCTTCAATTATCTAAATCTATATAACAAAAAAGTTTCCAAGTTGGGAAACAATTTTTGGAGTAACTTAACCTAACCTAAAAATCATTTTTTGTAGATAAAACCCCTTGTGACAGTTCCACTACATTCAATTCTCTAATTCTACATAAAAAAATAGTTTCCAGGTGGGGAAACAATTTTTGGAGTAACTTAACCTAACCTAAAAATCATTTTTTATCGATAAAACCCCATATGACAGTTCCACTACATTCAATTATCTAAATCTATATAACAAAATAGTTTCCGAGTGGGAAAACAATTTTTGGAGTAACTTTACCTAACCTAAAAATCATTTTTTGTCAATAAAACCCCATATGACAGTTCCACTACATTCAATTATCTAATTCTACATAAAAAAATAGGTTCCAGGTGGGGAAATTTTTTTTAGAGCGACCTAACCTAACCTAGGAAGCGTTTTTTATCATGAAACTCCATAAAACATGCCTGTGCTACTATTAATTACGTAATTATACCTAAAAAAATAGTTTACAGTTGGGAAAAAATTTTGGAGCAATCTAACCTAACTTAAAAATAGTTTTATTCTACGAAACCCCATATGACACGTTCCATCACCTTCAATTATCTAAATCTATATAACAAAATAGTCTCCAAGTGGGAAAACAATTTTGGGAGTAACTTAACATAACCTAAAAATCATTTTTTGTCGATAAAACCCCATATGACAGTTCCACTACATTCAATTATCTAATTCTACATAAAAAAATAGGTTCCAGGTGGGGAAATTTTTTTTAGAGCGACCTAACCTTACCTAGGAAGCGTTTTTTATCATGAAACCCCATAAAACATGCCTGTGCTACTATTAATTACGTAATTATACCTAAAAAAATAGTTTACAGTTGGGAAAAAAATTTTGGAGCAATCTAACCTAACTTAAAAATAGTTTTATTCTACGAAACCCCATATGACACTTTCCATCACCTTCAATTATCTAAATCTATATAACAAAATAGTCTCCAAGTGGGAAAACAATTTTGGGAGTAACTTAACATAACCTAAAAATCATTTTTTGTCGATAAAACCCCATATGATAGTTCCACTACATTCAATTATCTAATTCTACATAAAAAACTAGGTTCCAGGTGGGGAAATTTTTTTTGGATCGACCTAACCTAACCTAGGAATCGTTTTTCTCCATAAGACGACATAAAACATGTTTCCCCTACCTTAAATTACGTAATTCTACCTAAAAAATAGTTTAGAGTTGGGAAAAAAACTTTTGGAGCGATCTAACCTAACTTAAAAATCGTGTTTTTTCGATGAAACCCCACCCCAAATTCTACCAAACAAAATAGTTTTTTTAGCGAATGTAAATTAAAAAGGTTATGTTGCTTTTGCAAGAGATCCACGTACATCTTAAATATATAGTACCGAGAAAGTGCATTTTGAGACATCTATGCCACCATTTTGAATAAGACCATGACGTCCTGCACGTCTTAGCTTGATTCGGTTAAAAATCAAAGACAGCATCATCTTTTTGACGTAACTTGTTAAAATTAGTCTAAAAATTTGAGGTTAGGAAAGTCTTAGCTTAAGAAAATCCATAGAGTTAATGTAAAAAATAGAACTATTACAATTGAAGTTTGCAGCAGTTGAACAAGTTATCAAATCCCTCTATGGTTAATATTAACTCTATGGGAAAATTATGTCAAACTAATTGGAGATGAATCAATCAAAGACATACCGATATATTTCGTGACCGTGGTTGCTCGAGGTTTCGTCCATTATTGATAATTGAAACTACAGTTTTGATAGACGATTTCCCCAAATAAATATATCATAAAATTCCACTCACTTATTAAAAGCATTAACATAAAGTCTATATCTAGATCCGCATATCAAGTTATCGATTGTAAATTTCTTTTCATCCGCTATTTGTATCGTTTCCCATTCTCCGAATTCTTCTTTGTAATGAACGCTATAACCAAGAATCGGTTCTTCTTCATTATCGCTCGGTTTTATATTTATAGTCAAAGAATTGTTTGTTGTTGAAACTAATTGAACCGAAGGAGCCTTCGGGGGTGTTTTTACTACCAAACGATAAGTTTTAACGTCTTGACCAAAATCGTTTCTAACTTGGCAAGAATATTCTCCGGTGTCGGTACTTGTCGGGTCGCGAATTAAAAGAGAACCGTTAGGAAGTTGTTTGATTCTACTTGCTGCGTCTCTTGAAAATTTGACATGATTGATTGTCCATGTGACAACAGGAATTGGAGATCCTGTATACCTGCAAGGTAGAGTTACGTCTTCTTTGTAAGTAGTTGTGAAAGTTCTGTCGACAGAAGTTATCTTGGGGGGAACTAAAATATGTTAAATAGAATTAAAAAGAAATTGTAAATGGTAAACAAATTAGGAAGATTGAACTGATTAATTTGATATTTAATATATGCTGGTGTTGGCCAGGTGTACTACGTTTAATATTTTTCATAGTATTCTTTCTTCAAAAAAATATTTTGATTGTAGACGTACTAGAAAGCAGATTCATTGATCTGAGTTGCTGTCTTTGGACCACTGATCGATACAATACGTTTATCTTCAGCGTTTGAGGTTATATGGATTATGAGGTGGGTTGAAACTTTTGACCGGTGGTGTATGTATATAGAAAAGAGAGGAAAATATCGCGGAAAAATAGGTTGATACAAAGGGAATGAAATCAGGAGAAACCAATCGGAAATGATTTCAATTCAGTCAAGAAAAAGAGAGAGATCCAAGTAAAGATGCAATTGAAGAAGATTCAAAGTGTATAAAACTAACAAATACATTGAAAAAATAGAATGGAAAATGATAACGAGAATAAACCAATACCACAATTGAAAAAAAAATAGGTTAAACATAACATAACCTCAATTATCTCAAAAGTCGTACCAGGCTAATTCAGATTCAAAGGTTTGCGAAGAAAATCATTATATAAACACAATTTTTGCCCAAAATTTCATTTTATTTTGCATTTAACGAAAATAGAAGCAGTCGAAAATCATATTTGAAATATCTAAATTCCTAATATTGGATTTAAACTAATAAATTTCTCTACAACGTCCGTTTTTGTCGGCCCTGTATCCATCTAGACAATTAGCTTTTGGATTTATAACAGAATATGATTTTGTGTCCTCTGTTTCGTTTTTATTGTCCTGTATATTACCTACAACAAGATAACAATCAATTCCTGGCAACAAGAACAAAGATCGGATTCATTCCATCAGTCATTTGATAACTTTCAACCCTCGTATCTTATATACCGGTTAAATTCAAAAATATTTTTGAAGGAGTCCGGGACACACCGCTAAGGTAGGGGCAGATAAGCCTGAACCCTTCTGTGGTATCAACTACAAAACAATGGAAAAAGCTCAGGAAAGAGGTAAAATCAATTATTGGGACAACATTGAGGTGTTGAGACAGGTAAAGACTCTTCTGAGAAACTATAACCAGAGAAGATCTGGTGAATGTATCACCCTATCGGGGCCTTTTCGCCTCAACAAACACCAGAAGATGCTGGATCTAGCAGATAATGCGACGTGCAGGTTTTGTTGTACAGAGGACAGCAACTAGCAACTCCAAAGCACTACACCTGGAAGCGTATGAAATAGAAGACGAAGGTGTCTGGTAATTAAAGCCGCAGCTTCAAACATTGGGTTCCCCAGTATCGCAGCAAGAAAGGGAGACACAATAGATCCTTTGGGTTGCAGTATATACGAGACCTCAAATCCATCCATCCACCTTTGAATAAAAAAATTGATGAAAAAACTATTACAACTTTCTTATTATTTCGAATTTCGGTATGAAATTTTAGGAGATGTTTTTTGAAAGTAAAATGGTTCGAAAAATGTTATAACCGGTACTAGTCGACATAATTGATATACGAGGTCTGGCTATCAAATAACGAGACTGGTTACGAAAAAGTGTTGCAATATACTTTCCTCCCCTCGCCACGTACCTTTCCATACGTTTTTTCCATTGATCGAAGCAGTACTGGAAGTCTTCTTTGATGAGGGCCTTCAGGAGCTCCGCCGTTTTTTGCTTTACCGCTTCCCTTGACTCAAATCGGGTCCATTTCAAAGCAGATCTTTTTCTAATCTTTCTAACCTTCCAAGGAAATCTGAGGAGACCCGTTGACGCAAAAGCTTTTGGTCAAGAGTCAGATTTTTTGGCAACAACTTCGCACAGACTTTTGTCATGTGTAAAATATTTCTAACCGTTTCTTTATCGACAATCATCCAGATGGTCAGTCGACGCACAATTTGGTTGATTTTGGTCACGGTTTTTGGAGTTGAAACAGTCACATGGCGCTGGTCATCTTCAGGCCCTCACTAAAGCGCTTACACCACTCAAAAAAACGCGCACGAGATAGAGAATTGTCCTCATAAGCCTCTTGCAACAATTTATAGCACTCAATCGAAGTTTTTTTCAATTTGACGAGAAATTTCAAACCGCCACTGCACAAATACTATAATAGCGACGAAATCGTGTTTTGGGACGTGCATAGACAAGATATCTAGATACCCAACGCACCAAAAATTTTTCAGCCCAACCGTCTAGGGTGCCCTCTAGGCGTTATTTAATAGCCAGACCTCGTAGGAAGCTTTGGGATACTATTAATTGGTGCTGAAGGGAATTTGGGAAGAAATACAATTCTTACATTAATATTTTTATCCGGATACTAGATTTTAATCAACAACATAACCAAAAAACGAATTGCGTATGTGTATGCAAAGCCGTGGAGGCTATTTGTCCGAAATGTAATTCCAAAAAATAACTTTATTCTACGTACTTTATGATTAAATTAAAAAAAATTCAATCAAAAGACTAAAAATCGTGTTTACTGTTTACTTAAAATTTTACGTTAATTTTGAGACAACCAACACGCGCCAAACATTTTAAGCCTTATTTTTTTACAAAATTTTTTCGCCTCAAAACAAAAAATTACGAAGCTAAAATTTAGGAAAAAACCACATTTCACTGGAGCATTCCGATTGGTCTAATAATTTCAAAATTATGACTAAAATAAGACATATAGTCAAAATACTCTACAGCGTGTCCTAATAAAATTAAATAGACATTTGATTTTACCTGCAACGTTCGTTCCATTTTCTAAATTTACACTCTCATCGCTAGCGTTTTGACTCGAGTTGCTTTCTTCTATATTTTGAGATTTAATATTAGTTGTTGAATTATCAGTTTGAGCCAAACAGTCACAATAAACTGTTATTAGTATAAAAAACCAAATTTTGCACATCGTGATTACTATAAAAAATTACTTTGAATGAAATATTTTAATCTATATAAGCTTTATCAAAAAGGGTAAAGGGGAAACAATTATTATTGATAAATTAGTAAATTGAAAAATAAAATAATCTATTGGGCAATTCAGTTTCTGATAAATTTCCTTATACAGCGTGTATCACAATTGAACAGATTTCTTTTTCTTTAATTCTTTAATTCTTCTTTAATTTTTACCTCACTTGGAGCATTGATGAACCCAATGGTCTACATTACTTGCATTTAGAGCGATTAGTTTCCTTTTCCTGCTGTCCGGCATTATTTGTAGTACTGACAACGTCACCAGATTTAGGTGAATGGTTTCTGTCTTACGCCTTCGCAATCTTTGACCACCAATCCATTTTTTCAAGTCTGGGAATAGAAAATAATACGAGTGGGCTGAATGTGGCGAATAGGCTGCTTAATCTAGATTTTTCATTAATTGCAATAACGGATTTGTGAGCTGGTGCATTGTCTTGATGGAAACATCTCCAAGACGCTGTTTTTGTTTCATTTTGAGCAAACACGGCACCCATCTTGCGCACAGCTTCCTCGTGTCCAAATTTTCGGATAATATACGACGTATCGCACTTTCTGGAATGCCTACTAAGTCTGCTAACTCGCGCAAATTCAGTCGATGATCATCCAGTGGATTTTCTGGAGTCGTAATGTAATGGAGGTTTGCGCAGGTCGTACGGCCTCGTTTACATTCTGTTACTCAATATTTTACAGTTAGGAATAGTCTCAATCAGAATAGAATCTAGTTCAGTTTTATATTGGTTGGGTTAATGCCTTTCAAATGAAGATGTTTACCATTTTCACTATCGATGATTAACCAAACCAATATCAAACACGGCTTAATAGATTGTGTACTTTTTAATAACTACCGCCATCTCTAGACCTGGCCAGATACTTCCTGGGACCATTCGCGTAAAAAGACTTTGCCAAAAATTCAAAAAAATTTCACTGGAGGGTAAAATTTAGCTCATTTCGAGGGTGTCGTCGTTTAAAACTGATGTATCTGATCTGATACTTAATCCACCGGTTTTGACTATTATATTTGTAATAAAAAATGTATTTTCTCAATTTAAGTTGGAGGTTAAACGGTGATTATTTATGACAGGAACGTGTTTTGTCTTCTTCTGTTCCGTGATCTTTGGTTATATATAATTAACATCCACTATAATGTGAGGGAATAGAAAATTTAGCTTTATTTATTTTTGCAATATCGATTTTGAGTTTATTTGTTTAGAATTAGTTTAATCATTTTTATATATTTCATTGCAATGAACTCTTTATTATTAAAAATATTTAAAAAAGTAGAATTTGTGGTACAAAGACATTATAATGGATTAAAAAACATGTTTAAACTTGTAAATTGATCGAATACGTTTAATTTTATTGAAAATAATGGAAAAATGAGAAAAAATCATCGTAAAATCACAATCAACATTGTTGAAATAAAAAATTAAATTTGACATAAATACTGTGACACGAATATTTATTTACAAAATCATTTGTTTGTTCCCTTAAGATTGAGATTATTTCATTTTCATTGTGACTTAAATTCGAACGTGGGATATTTTTCTCCGTATTAGGTATGTAAATGTAAAAGAAAACTGAAGAAAATATGACCTCAGTAACACCACAAAACGACGTAGAATTAAACGGTAAGTAAATTTGAAATCTTAAATTAATCTCTAGGAAATTTTGACGTTCCGTGACATTTCCTCTGGAGATATAAAAAATTAAATTTCGATTAATTTCTATAAAAACTGTCTCTAATAATGTTTTTTTTTGTATATTCACGACACAGAGCAATTTCCGAAAGCTGTAGTAATAAATTATCAAGCTTTTAATATTTTTTTATCAATTAGAAATATCTGGTAACTTAAAGCCGAAATTTCGGAAGTTAATACAAGTACTATTTGAATTTAGACAGTGAAAGTCATCCCATTATTTCATCGGCTAGGAAAGTAACTAATCATGGGATTGCGTTTATTCAAAAAGGGGGCGAATATGTAATTACTAGTTTTGAACATAAGATAAAACAAGAATTACGTGGATCATACTACGAACCACTACAGACAACGTCTTTTTATCAAAAAGAAGATCAAAGATGATACAAGATGTAAGATCTTGCAGAGGAAGATGTTTTGAGACTGATCATCATTTAGTGATAAAGAAAATGATACTAAGAATGGTAAATACGGTGAACATGACGATAAAAAGCAGAAAATGGAATTTGCGTGAACGAGGAAGGACGATTACAGGAAAGAAATAGAAAAGTAACTACAAAGAAACAAAGAAAAAGATATTATTGATGAACAATGGAAAGATATTGAAAAAAATGTTATTAATGCAACGCCGAAAGTCATTGGTACAGAAGATATGAGAAAAAATAACGAATGGTTTGGCTGGCTAGGAACGTACAATAAAAATTAAAGAGAAAAAAATAGGTTAGGTTGAATTGGCCACGAATATATATTAAGATGATTATGATAAATATAGAAAAATAAGAAAATAGAGCACGAAAAACAAAGAACATAAAATGACAGTATGGAAAACCGATAAAACAAAGAAAATGACATGACAGTAAGAAAAAACGATAAAAAAACAAAGAAAATGAAATGACAGTATGAAAAAACGATAAAAAAACAAAGAAAATGAAATGACAGAATGGAGAAACGATAATAAAAATAAAGAAAATGAAATTGCAGTATGGAAAAACGATAATAAAAACGAAGAGAATAAAATGACAGAATGGAAAGAACGATAATAAAAACAAAGAAAATGAAATCACAGTATGGAAAAAACGATAATAAAAACAAAGAAAATGAAATTGCTGTAAGAATATACGATAATAAAAACAAAAAGAATAAAATGACAGTATGGAAAAATTAAACAAAGAGAATAGAATGACGGTATGGAAAAACGATAATAACAAAGAGAATAAAATGACAGAATGGAAAGAACGATAATAAAAACAAAGAAAATGAAATCACAGTATGGAAAAAACGATAATAAAAATAAAAAGAATAAAATGACAGTATGGAAAAATTAAACAAAGAGAATAGAATGACGGTATGGAAAAACGATAATAACAAAGAGAATAAAATGACAGAATGGAAAGAACGATAATAAAAACAAAGAAAATGAAATCACAGTATGGAAAAAACGATAATAAAAACAAAGAAAATGAAATTGCTGTAAGAATATACGATAATAAAAACAAAAAGAATAAAATGACAGTATGGAAAAATTAAACAAAGAGAATAGAATGACGGTATGGAAAAACGATAATAACAAAGAGAATAAAATGACAGAATGGAAAGAACGATAATAAAAACAAAGAAAATGAAATTGCAGTAAGAATATACGATAATAAAAACAAAAAGAATAAAATGACAGTATGGAAAAATTAAACAAAGAGAATAGAATGACGGTATGGAAAAACGATAATAACAAAGAGAATAAAATGACAGAATGGAAAGAACGATAATAAAAACAAAGAAAATGAAATCACAGTATGGAAAAAACGATAATAAAAATAAAGAGAATAAAATAACAGAATGGAAAAAACGATAATAAAAACAAAGAAAATGAAATTGCAGTAAGAATATACGATAATAAAAACAAAAAGAATAAAATGACAGTATGGAAAAATTAAACAAAGAGAATAGAATGACGGTATGGAAAATCGATAAAAACAAAGAGAATAAAATGACAGAATGGAAAGAACGATAATAAAAACAAAGAAAATGAAATCACAGTATGGAAAGAACGATAATAAAAATGATGTGGAATCAAATCAACAACAATAACTATAGCAAATTTTAAAGAAAAATAATGGAATTAATATTTCAAAAAATTATTAACGGAAGAAAACAATGAATCCGTAGAAGATGATGTAAATGATAATAGAATAGATAATAGAAAATGAAGTAAAACAAAAGGAAGTGGAATTTAATGACATAATCAACAAACTTTAACACAATAAAACTAGAGGATCAGACGAAATAGTGAATGAACTAATAAAATTTGGGGGAGATGAGGCACAAAATATTCAAGATCGTGGAGAGAAGGGAGGGAATCTAAACATATGTAGTAATTTTAGAGGTATTAGTTTTCTTATTACCGTATATGAAATAATAATGAATGAAAGATTGAAAAAGGTAGTGGAATCAGAAATAAGGAAGTATCAGAACAGTTTCAGACAAGCAAATTCAACAGAAGCTACAAGTACAACATTAGTAAATGTAAATGCTATTTATCGACTTTGAACAAGCATTCGACAGTCGGAAAAGGAAGATGATTATAAAGGACATGGAAAAACTGAATGTACCTTAAAAGTTTACATGTTTGGTGAAACTGATTATGCTAAATTCAAGGATAACGACAAAAGAAGAATCATCTGAGGAATTTGAAATAAATGCTGATGATCTAAATTTGATAGTAATAGATCGAAAAAGTCTTGAAGATACATTAGAAAAAATTGTAAGGGAGGCAGGTAGAAGGAGATTGAAAATAAATCAGTAAACGACAACGTATGTGGAAATTGAGAGAATGAAGGAGGTCGATAAACAAGAAATAGTAAAAATAATCGACCTCATTTTCGAAGTAATCCAAATATTTAAGCTTAGCAATCAAATTTAGAGTCGATAAAACTAGCAGTTACATACGCCGCGGAAACTATGAGACTAACAAATATGGACGAAGGATATATGATAAGAGAATAATTAAGAAAATTCATGGATCAGTGAAAATTCGAAATAATGTGGAGATGAGCTCACAGAGCAAGACCAGAATCTATAAAACGTGCGTGAGACCTCAGAACCGAGACATCAACAACAAAAAGAATAATGAGAACCACAGAGATGAAAATACTGCGAACCATTAAGGGATTCACCCTCGGGGACCGAAGACATAAGAGAAGAATTGGGCGTACAGGATGTGGTGAGATGGGTCAGAGCACGAAAAAGATTCTGGAGGGAATGCCAGAAGATAGATGGACAAAGTAGGCTAAAACTCAGAGACCTAACACACGCAGACCTGTAGACAGACCACCAAAGAATGAGGTGGTACTAGAGCTGGAGTTCAGCTTCTCAGGAAGATCCAGGAAGAGGGCCAAACTTACAGTATTGAACAGGACCTGGTACTATTGAAAGAAAAAGAAGAAGATTAGAGCATCGCTACAAATATTGCATAAGATCAAAAGGAGACTTTGACAGCTTTCCAATTTATCGAGCAACATTAATGTACATCTGAAGTAATTGTCTACATAACCTCAATTCTACAGTAATGGAGCTCAAACATTTATCTCGTGTTTTAGAGCCAAACGCAACTGTTTTAGACACACAGATCTCAAAAACTACCATTTGGAATAAGCCTTTGTACTCACAATGACCATATTTTTAACCAAGGGCTGTTCAATGTATTTCTCGAGTCACTTTTCGACATTTCTAATTTCCATATCCTTCTCGACATCGCAATTTTTGTTTCTTCATTATTTTATTGAACGGAATCACTTTTTTGCCTCAATATCTTGAGGAAACAACGTCAAACGTACTTTTTCCAATGATTGGTATCAATAAATATAGAGAAACAGCTCCACAAATCTTCTAGATAGATATGTACGGTCCTTTATCCGAAAAGGATTTTGATTCGAGAGTTTTTTATTGAAATATTGTAAAAAATCTCGTTTATAATGGTCTAGAGTACTTCCAGAGGCGTTAAAATGAAAAATTGTCCAACTTTTCAAAAGGTTCTTTTAATTTTTTTCCTAGCTACCGAAGAAATTGAACAATTCAAAATAGAAAAAATTACTCTCGATGGAGAACTGCTATCATCAAGTCTACCCCAACTAGAAATGGTAAGAAATCTTTCAATCCACAGTTTTTAATCACAATATTTCCAAATCTTTGGTAAAATCATAACTTTTTACTCAGTTTTGGAGATTGAGAATTTTTGGACCAATCTTACTACAATAAACTTAGTTACTTTTCGTATCTAACTGTCTAAGAATTAAATTAAATATTTTAGTCTCAAAGTCCGAAAATAAAATCAGCAAGGGACCGTTCAGATACCAATGAAAAGACCTCGAAATACTCAGGTAGAAAAGGCTCACCGTCTCCAATTAAAAGGGAAATAACACCACGAACTAAATCTGCAGTATGTAAACCAACAGTGTCCTCGAGTATTCCCTTACCCATATCTAAACCGTCGAAGCCGGCTCACCCCTGCAGGGTTTCCAGCCATAATGTCGTGAAATCCAGTAGCAGCAAATTGTCCAAACCGGACTCAAGTTTGCTGAGAACTGTTGGACAAAATATAAGTAAACACACTTTGGAAATACAATTTTTGAATAAAAAGAGGAGACTCACGCAATTACAGAAGGATCTATTGGAAAAACAGAAACCTGTCTTGGATCTCTACCAAAGTCTTTTGCAGATCAAGAAAAAACTTGAAAATCTAGGAAAGAGTGTTTGCTTGGAAGAAATTAAATTGGTTCCTGCCTCAGGTGAGTATCTATGATATGAATATGGAAGATGAACTTGAGTTTTTTCCGTTGTTGATGACACATATCACAAAGTAATTCTTTTTTCATTCAAATCTTTGATTTTGGTACTGATTTCATTTATAGCTACGTAGAAACTTCTTACAAATTCCGCGGCGTGAGGTAAGTTATGCATCGACCTCATGGATATTTCGTCTTAGCTTTGTCTTCCGCTCAATATCGTTACAATTGGATCCGATTTGCATCAACTACATGCCTGCACTCTTGACTTGATCTTTGATTTATTCCCGTCTTTTAGAAACTTCTTAAAACTTTGGAAATCGACCATTGTGCTGTATGGCAACTATGTGATCGTACAAAGCGTCCTCCAATCAAATCTTCGTTGTTTTTATGCAACTTTGGATTGTTTTTGACATCAGAAAGTAGCTCTGAAAGATGAAAGATAATTTCATCATTGCCACGTTATAACTTTTCAAAAATATACTGGCGCGAGTTAATTTATGAATCTACGTTATGGTTTTTTTGGTCTTAGCTTTATCTTAACGCTCAATTTTGCAAAAATTGGTTCTGATTTGCATCAGCTACATGTTCTCAATCTTGACTTGATCTTTGATTTATTCCCGTCTTTTAGAACCTTCTTAAAACTTTGGAAATCGACCATTGTGCTGTATGGCAACTATGTGATCGTGCAAAGCGTCCTCCATTCAAATCTTCGTTGGTTTTATGCAACTTGGATTGTTTTCCACTTCACAAAGCAGCTCTGAAGGACGAAGGATAGTTTCATCATCACCATGTCACTTTGAACCTTCTTAATAATTTTAAAATCAACGTTTATGCTCCACGGAAACTTTGTGGTCTTGAATAACCTCCTCCAATCAATTCTCCGTTGCATTTTGCAACTTTGGATTGTTTTTGACATCAGAAAGTAGCTCTGAAAGAAGAAGGATAATTTCATCATTACCATGTCACTTTGAACCTTCTTAATGATTTCAAAATCAACGTTTATGCTCCACGGAAACTTTGTGGTCTTGAATAACCTCCTCCAATCAATTCTCCGTTGCATTTTGCAACTTTGGATTGTTTTTGACATCAGAAAGTAGCCCTGAAAGATGAAGGATAATTTCATCATTACCATGTCACTTTGAACCTTCTTAATGATTTCAAAATCAACGTTTATGCTCCACGGAAACTTTGTGGTCTTGAATAACCTCCTCCAATCAATTCTTCGTTGCATTATGCAACTTTGGATTGTTTTTGACATCAGAAAGTAGATCTGAAAGATGAAGGATAATTTCATCATTACCACGTTATAACTTTTCAAAAATATACTGGCGCGAGTTAATTTTTGAATCTACGTTATGGTTTTTTTGGTCTTAGCTTTATCTTAACGCTCAATTTTTCAAAAATTGGTTCTGATTTGCATCAGCTACATGTTCTCAATCTTGACTTGATTTTTGATTAATTCCCGTCACTTGGAACCTTCTTAATGATTTAGAAATCAACGTTCGTTGCTTTTATGCAGCTCGACGTCATACAACAGTTTTGTTCATAATTTTGGAACAATTTATTGCTGCGAGATAAATTTTCAGGGGACGCGAGTCAACTTTATAATCGATATCATCAATCAAATCATTGATATTAACATCTTCTGTAACTTTTATCGATATTTCGTACAGTTTAATATTAAGACATTTTGTTTTATCGTCATATAACCCCGAAATATCTATAAATATTTTTCCTAGGAATAATTGGTTCTCAAGAAGGTCCAGATGGAGCCGGAGAGAGCGTCCAACCAGAAGTAATTCTCGGTATGCAAACTTCAATCGAAGATATCCCGAAAACATTGATGGAGCTATGCAAAAATCTTCTATCCAGAAGAAATGTGATCGTCGATCTTTTGGATAGCATTGTAAAGTCGGATATAAACGTTGCCGAATTAACGGAACAAATTGAGAAGTTGAAAACGGAAGGAATTCAATTGCAGGAAGCATTGGATGTCGTCATTAATGAGCATCAAGGGAAAATTAAAGAGATCGTGAAAAACTGGCACATATTGATTAACAATAGGAAAGATTTAGGTACGAATTTGAAAGTTGAGGAACTAGAAGAGAAGATGAAATCGCAGGAAACGCTCATTGCCGAAGCTAATCAGGTAATTTTCCCTTTCTCGAGATTATTTATAAAGAAAAAATTTAGTAACCACCAATATTAACACTGAATTTCTAATTATTTAATATAAAAAATGCGTAGGAGCAAAAAATTTATGTATAATTAGTAGTTCCCAGATGATGATTGATATTTATGTGCCAAAAAATTGTTAAAACAAATTTCAAAAAAGTTTTGTTGGTGTTTTCTGGTTCATAATTTCATTTAGATTCAATTTTGCTCAAGTCCAATCCCTAGCTCACTGATATAAAGATAAATCTTCCAAAGACGCCTGGGAAGGGATCCCGACAAGTATGATAATCAGAAATGAAGGAAAGAAAAAAATGTAAATGGGTAAATAGAAGGTTAAAAGGGATACGCAACACAAATAAGTGCACACATACACCAAGACTTCTCTCTCTCTTTTTTGATTATTCTTTGCTTCCATAACCTGGTCATACGTTTTCTCATCGTTAATGATATCCTTCATTATCCTTATTTGTTGTTTTAATTCCTTTACTTCCTGTTAATAGACGAGATAATCTGATACCACATGCTGCGGGTCGTCCCGCATTGGAGACAGGTTTTTTCTACCTCATGAGCGATCCATATTGCGTTAAGAATTTTGTAAAGTCTTAGTTCGTACAACGGTGTGTAGTTTATACCACATTCTCGTCTAGGCTGCTTCGATTCCCTGCCTTTGCCATTCACACTCCCTTTTCTGTACTTCCTGACCTTCTGGTCGGCTTGTATGTGTATCGTCTTTGTTCCCTTTGGTATGATTTTTTTCGCTTTCCAAACCGACGCTTCTGCCTGTTTGTCGTCGTCAAAGAATACTCCCAGGTATGTTGCCCACTTGCGAGAGATAATCTCCACGTTTTCGAGCTCTAATCTTGTTTGGTCGCGCTCGTTTGGTTCAAGCCTCTGTTTTATCTATTAGTTGTAGGTTCTATGACTCTATCCGGCTCTTAAGCTCGATAATATTAAACTATAGCTAGTCTCTATTAGACTTGGATACGTGGTTGAGGTTGAGGTTACCATTACTGATCACCTTGGTTATTCTTTTCGGTCTAGATGATCTCTAGTGAACTGTAGCTGTGCTTGTATCACTGGATGAACAAATGCAATCGTCTCCTTATTGTCTTTTTGTTTATTTATTTCTCCTATACCTGAAAAAGTTTATTTACAAATACCGAATCGGTATTTATTTGACATCCCCTTTGTTCTCGTGAAAAGTGGTGGTTTTCCTTCATAGTTTTAATTAAGGGTAGATTTTTAGCAAATTTATAAACTATTGATAAGCTTCATCAATCTCAAACAATTTTTTTGGGATAAAATAATATCAATTTTGTAATTGAGGTCAAAATGTTGCGTTTTTGATTTGCGAGTTTTCAAAGTTTCCCGAAAAAATTCATTCTTACATTTGTTTGTATATTTTTCGTTTAGGTAATTCACGATTTGCAGAAAAAAGTTGAAGACAAACGTTTCAGTTATGAAAAATCCATGAAGGATCTCAATGATGTCATACACGGATTAAGAAATCAAGTCCAGGTAAGATAAAACATTTTTTTAATGTGTAATTCATGGTGGTTGAGTTAGATTAGTAATGAAGTATACTGAACACACTATTTACACTATCCACTAAACGACTGGGTTTACTTTCAGTCTCTGAAGACGATAACTTGGTTATCGAAACGCACCTCAGGCAGTGTAGTTGTGTGTTTTAGTGGTAGTGTGAATAGTGTGTTCAGTATGATTATCACCAACGGTTTCAAGAATTCTAAAATAGAATAATGAAGTATTTTGATACAGGAAATTTTTTTTTTGTAATATTTGTAGAAACTGGAGTCCGATCTCGAAGCAGAAAAAAAGAATGTATCTGATTATAGATCTCGTATAAATACTAATCATCAAGCTTCGAAAAGTATGAGAAATAAAATTACGGATTTGGAAAATGAAAAGAAAAACACCGATAGTCTCAATGCGGACCTTAACAAAAAAGTGAAGTGAGTATTAATGCGAGTTTGGTTTGAAAATTGAGTAAATTCGTTTTTTAACAATCATATTTTTTGTATATTTTGAAATTGGATCATAATTTGATATCAAAACCAGCTCGATACTGAATTTTTTTGAAAAAGTGAAAATTTTACACTACATATTTAATGTATTGTATATTAAAGTCAATTTTCTATTATAAATTCAGATTTAAAATAAAAAAATTGATGATTTCCATTCCGAGTCCGTTCAGGTGTTCTACCCAACCGATTTGCTTAATTTTTTTTTAAATGAGAGGTATTGATGCACAGATCAGCCATCAACCATCGGATTTCATCCAATTTTCACCATTCTCAAGTTGTACTCAAATGCGATTTCCCCCTGTACATTACTTATGCGAGTTTTTAACATACGTACGTTCTATCTTCAATATCTCAGAATCTATTCAAGATAGAGACTTCGTTTTAGTTTAAGAACACTCGCTGAAACACCTTCTTTCTTTTGCATTTTTGAACATTTAAATCGGTTGAGTTAGAGAGGAGCTAGGCGCGGACATTCAATGTGGAGTTACGGATTTTTGTAGGTTTTTGGCAATTTTTCTACATTCAAAGTTCTATATCTCAGGTTCTAATATAGCTACAGAGTTCGTTTTGGTTTAAAAACACTTGCTGAAACACCTTCTTTCTTTTGAGTTTTTGAACACTTAAATCGGTTGAGTTGGAGAGGAGCTAGGCGCGGACATTCAATGTGGAGTTATGGATTTTTGTAGGTTTTTGGTAATTTTTCTACATTCAAAGATCTATATCTCAGGTTCTAATATAGCTACAGAGTTCGTTTTGGTTTAAAAACACTTGCTGAAACACCTTCTTTCTTTTGAGTTTTTGAACACTTAAATCGGTTGAGTTGGAGAGGAGCTAGGCGCGGACATTCAATGTGGAGTTATGGATTTTTGTAGGTTTTTGGTAATTTTTCTACATTCAAAGATCTATATCTCAGGTTCTAATATAGCTACAGAGTTCGTTTTGGTTTAAGAACACTTGCTGAAATACCTTCTTTCTTTTGAGTTTTTGAACACTTAAATCGGTTGTGTTGGAGAGGAGCTAGGCACGGACATTCAATGTGGAGTTATGGATTTTTGTAGGTTTTTGGTAATTTTTCTACATTCAAAGATCTATATCTCAGGTTCTAATATAGCTACAGAGTTCGTTTTGGTTTAAGAACACTTGCTGAAATACCTTCTTTCTTTTGAGTTTTTGAACACTTAAATCGTTTGAGTTGGAGAGGAGCTAGGTGCGGACATTCAATGTGGAGTTATGGATTTTTGTAGGTTTTTGGCAATTTTTCTACATTTAAAGATCTATATCTCAGGTTCTTATACAGTTACAGAGCTCGTTTTAGCTTAAGAACACTCGCTAAAACACCTTCTTTCTTTTGAGTTTTTCAACACTAAAATCTATTGAGTTGGAGAGGAGCTAGGCGTGGACATTCAATGTGGAGTTATGGATTTTTGTAGGTTTTCGGCAATTTTTCTACATTCAAAGATCTATATCTCATTTTCCAATATAGCTACAGAGTTAGTTCTTCTCTATTATAATGATGTCTGAAACTTATTTAATGGATTCGATGCGAGCGAAGCCGCGGGTGAAAGCTAGTTCAGATTTAAAATAAAATAGGAAAAAACCCAGAAAAATTTTAAATAGCTGTTATTTTGAAATTTTAATGGTCGTTATGACATATGTCAACTGTCATCTGGGAAAATATTTTACAAAAACGAGGGATGATCAAAGAATGTTGTTAATTGTTGGGATTTCTTTGTTTGGATCTTTAAGTTCATTTTTTCGTAAACCTCCAACTGTTTTTTTTTAGATCCAAAGACCGTTCCCCCTTCTTAAGACATATTTTCACTGTTGAATCATCCATAGCATAAACAGTCTTCAGATTTGTCCTGAAAATTGAGTTTTTTTTATGTAAATCCGCTTTTGAAAATCTTATTTCTTATTAATTTTTATAATTTGATATCAAAAATTATATACAATTATTCAAAATTGGTCTGTATAAATCGTAAAACACTTTCACATAAATATTTGTCTGTAAATGATTTAAAAAAATGGAATATTGATGTTTCTTCATTAATTGTTAAAAGATCGATTCCTGAAATTGAAATTTCTAACTTTTATTGGCAAATGGTACTTACAGAGATCTTATGAAATTGCTATGTAATTTTTTGTCCAGTCCAAACCCTATTATCCCATCCCTATCCAGTGATTATACAAGAAGTATCTGGCCCGACAAAGAGGACACAAAAAAGTTGGATGTTATTTGTCATTTTATAATAAGAATCGTTAGGATCCTCGAAATAGCCATTCACCTCTTCATTCTGGAAAATCCTTGACCACCGAGCTATTTTTTCAAGTCTGGGAACAGAAAACAATCCGAGGGGGCTAAATCTGGCGAATAGTATGCATGTAGTAGCAATTCAAACTTCATTGTTGGACAATCCTTGACCCCCGAGTTATTTTTTCAAGTCTGGGAACAGAAAATAATCCGAGGGGGCTAAATCTGGCGAATAGGATGCATGTAGTAGCAATTCAAACTTCATTGTTGGACAATCCTTGACTCCCGAGCTATTTTTTCAAGTCTGGGAAAAGAAAATAATCCGAGGGGGCTAAATCTGGCGAATAGGATGCATGTAGTAGCAATTCAAACTTCATTGTTGGACAATCCTTGACTCCCGAGCTATTTTTTCAAGTCTGGGAAAAGAAAATAATCCGAGGGGGCTAAATCTGGCGAATAGGATGCATGTAGTAGCAATTCAAACTTCATTGTTGGACAATCCTTGACTCCCGAGCTATTTTTTCAAGTCTGGGAAAAGAAAACAATCCGAGGGGGCTAAATCTGGCGAATAGGATGCATGTAGTAGCAATTCAAACTTCATTGTTGGACAATCCTTGATCCCCGAGTTATTTTTTCAAGTCTGGGAACAGAAAATAATCCGAGGGGGCTAAATCTGGCGAATAGGATGCATGTAGTAGCAATTCAAACTTCATTGTTGGACAATCCTTGACTCCCGAGCTATTTTTTCAAGTCTGGGAAAAGAAAATAATCCGAGGGGGCTAAATCTGGCGAATAGGATGCATGTAGTAGCAATTCAAACTTCATTGTTGGACAATCCTTGACTCCCGAGCTATTTTTTCAAGTCTGGGAAAAGAAAATAATCCGAGGGGGCTAAATCTGGCGAATAGGATGCATGTAGTAGCAATTCAAACTTCATTGTTGGACAATCCTTGACTCCCGAGCTATTTTTTCAAGTCTGGGAACAGAAAATAATCCGAGGGGGCTAAATCTGGCGAATAGGATGCATGTAGTAGCAATTCAAACTTCATTGTTGGACAATCCTTGACTCCCGAGCTATTTTTTCAAGTCTGGGAAAAGAAAATAATCCGAGGGGGCTAAATCTGGCGAATAGGATGCATGTAGTAGCAATTCAAACTTCATTGTTGGACAATCCTTGACTCCCGAGTTATTTTTTCAAGTCTGGGAACAGAAAACAATCCGAGGGGACTAAATCTGGCGAATAGGATGCATGTAGTAGCAATTCAAACTTCATTGTTGGACAATCCTTGACTCCCGAGCTATTTTTTCAAGTCTGGGAACAGAAAACAATCCGAGGGGGCTAAATCTGGCGAATAGGATGCATGTAGTAGCAATTCAAACTTCATTGTTGGACAATCCTTGACCCCCGAGTTATTTTTTCAATCTGGGAACAGAAAACAATCCGAGGGGGCTAAATCTGGCGAATAGGATGCATGTAGTAGCAATTCATTAATTTTGGCCATTGCAATAACGGATGTGTGAGCTGGGGCATTGTCTTCTTAGCCAAATGCTGCCGTTTCTTCAATCAATCAACATTTCTGTAGTCGACCACGGCGATGCTGGTCTTCGTAGATCATACGGCCTATTTTGATGAAGGAGCAGTCTCATCCAGAGTAGAATCTGGTTCAGTTTTTATATTGATGGCTGCCAAACAAATACCAAACAACGTGGCGTCTTCAAACTTCAAACGTATGATGTATAAGTTCTAATGTAGTTGTCTACCGCCATCTCTAGGTCAGGCCAGGTACTTCTGGCATCATCCACGTACAAAGTCACTGGTGATTAGGTTTAATATATAAAAATTGACATATCTCTAGTTTGTTTGGTTTGAGTTTCGACTTTGTCTTTGAAATGACATTTTGTTTTAATTATAGGCAATTGCAAGATCAGCTGAAGCACAAGGAAGCTCAATGGAACAAAGAAAAGGAAGAAATGACGAAGAACATGAAACATCAAGAAAATATGCTACAAAAATTGTCTTCCGACAAATCGAGCTTCGAAACCAGGTGCCTGATCCAAATAACACTCAGAGCATTTTCTGAGCTGTTGATTCCTCAACCTTTCATCTAAATCTTCCTCTTATTATACTATAAATATACTATAATTTTTTTCGAAAATTTTTATACATATTAATATTTTTTTTTTCCATTTACTAGACTTTAATTTTTTTGATTTCGAAATATGTGTAATTCAATATTCGCTGTATTTCTATTAGCACCTGTATATTTAAAAATGCGAAATAAATATATCAAAATGACAAAAAAAAAAACGTAGAAAGATGCGGTTGTTGTATATTTTCAGCTCAACAAAAAAAATATTTAAAACGAATTTATATGTATACAGTATGTCTCCTAGAAGGATTAACTAAAAGTCGTCGAAATCATGCAATTTTTAGAAATAAAAAAAAAAAGATTTTTCAATACACATAACTAAATATTTTCTAAATAATAAAGACAAAAAAAAACTATGAAAACTATGAAAGCAGTAGGCGTCCCGTCGAGCACAAGATGCGGTGGATAAAGGTAACAATCCACCGATTTTGCGCTCGAACTTGGGAATTGATGTGATATAATAAAAAATTTTAGATTGGAAGAGATACAAGGAGAACGTACCATGTGCGAAGAGAGTCTAATGTCGAAATTGGCATCGCTCCAAAGCGAATTGGAAACGGTTAAGAGGGAACTAGAACAGGCGAACGCGGAAAAGAACGAAGCTCAAGAGAAATGTAAAGGAATGGAAGAATTGATCACTAAAATGGGTTTGGATAATAAAGAGACGATGAATATGGTCAGCAATAGTATCAATTGGGGTAACGGTAAGTAACCAGATTGATGATCATCGTCTTTAGTATATACCCATCCTCTAAGTCTACATCGCTCCTAGCTAATCTTCATTTATTCGATAAGGTTCACTAAGTCTTTTCCTATCGATTCCTTCGGGACGCGGGTCGCTTTTTTTTCATAACTTCATCATAATCAAATATTGTTCGTATTAATGCAGATTTGACCTCAGGAAAGAGGTAGAAGTCACCCGGTGCAAGATGCGAAGAATAAGTTGGTTGATCTTGCACTGGGTTATTCTATTTGGTTTAAAAACACTTGACGGACTGTGCGGCGTGAGCTGACGCATTGTGTTGACGAAGAAGCCATGAATCAAGGAATTCAGTAAGAAGATGAAGATGATAATGTTGGTCAACAGTTTCACTTTCAGAAACCTATATAATTCCTTGAATATCTGAAAAAAAAACATAATCATTTTGGCTCCTGGCGAAGTAGGTCCTTCTAGTGCATTGATTGGCGTTTTCTTCCAGGATCACAGCTAAAAAACCGAAGATTCGTCACAAGTTATTAGTTTTTCTAATAAATTTCATCGCGTTCAAAGTGTCAATACGAATATTTCCGCTCACACTTTTCTCGCGATAAAATTTTCACGTGAAATTTTCCGCGCACTTTCTTTGTCAATTCCTATAGATTCAGCAACGCATTAATACTAAGCAGACGGTCAGATTCAGCATCATCTTTAACGTCTGAACACGTGAACGCGTTGAACATTCCATGTCTTACAGCCCCTGTACAAACGAAGGCCGCAGCTGCACTGGTTCGTCTACAGACACGGCAGATTCGAAAAAGTAGGCTTCGGGATAAACAATTGACAATTTGGTGCATTTCTGTTGACCAAATCATCATTACTAATTTCTTTATTTGTTCCTATCCCGTGCGTCTTATATCTACCTTTATCTATTTTATCCTTGGTGTTACTTTTTCTTCCTACTCTTCTTCGCTATAACTATTCATTCGGGAGACGAGCCCCAGCTACTTGATACTCACGTAATTGATGGTTAATCAATTTTAATTCGTTCA
The DNA here is from genome assembly GCF_026230105.1 of Diorhabda sublineata. Lineage (NCBI taxonomy): Eukaryota > Metazoa > Arthropoda > Insecta > Coleoptera > Chrysomelidae > Diorhabda > Diorhabda sublineata. The sequence continues at coordinate 2,835,993 of NC_079479.1, forward strand.
ACTTCTCCAGATGCTTTCAACAGATTGAATCTCTGCAAAAACGTTTCCCGTTATCTCTTTCGATTTTTTCCATAGTTTGGAGCGATTGGAGGAATAACTGTTTTATAAACTGATAATATTTTGATTTTCTGGCTTTTTTTATATCTTTTCTAAAGCTTCCTTCCATTACCATATATAGAGTTTTCTGTTAGATACCTTCTTTTAGGTTAGGTTAGGTTAGGTTAGGTTAGGTTAGGTTGGGTATTCTTGCTCTTATTTCAAACCTAGCTAGGATATTATGCATTTCTTTTTGAAGTATACTTTATTTTACAACAAACAAGAGTAAATAACATTATCAAGATGTTTTTCTTCGCGCTGCTGATATCCAAAATTCAAATTAAATATCCACCTTTTTCGCAGATCTTTCGAAAGGCACAACAAAAGCTAACGAATACTCCGAAAGTATGGTTAAAGATATAATTATTCAGGAATACAAAGATAAAATTAGAGAATTGGAAGAAGAAAATAACCTTCACAGAGAAAAGATAGCTACGGTGGTAAGTTAATTAACTTCTTTAATAGTTTTAATTATGGCCCTTCCCATCCAACTTATTGTTTCAGGAGAAAAATAGAAAAGTGCCACCATCAGAAACGGAAAAAATTGTTATGAATCAACACGATATCGTCTCCAAATACAAACAACTTTTATCGGAGAGTGAAAAAAAATTAACTGAAAAGTGAGTACTAAAATTGTATGCGTGTATGTGTCTGTGTGCGTCCACCAGCTTTCACTGTATACAAGTGTGCACTAAGACCGACTCCACTTAAGTCTTCTGTGGGCGTGTGCAATGTATGTCAGTATGAGGAGCTCGGTGATGCCTCGCACTATATTTCATTTGGGAAACGTCCTAGGTACTTCGTTTGTCGCGTAGCAGATCCTGGAGGACGTTTATAACGTCCACGCTTCCACCAAGCGTTTTTTTTTGAGGAAAATACTTTTTACGTATCACCAGGACAAAGTTTTGAAGTCCACAGCTTCTTGTTCTTCAACTGCTTGCTTTACTAGCTGCTCACTCGATGGAAGATACAAAGCAACAAGATCTCTGGACGAAGTTTCTGCTTTAACACAGTTTCTGCTGGATGATTCGAAACGAGGGCACGCAAAAAATACACGCTCAACATCTCCGTTTATACCAGCGTAGGACGGACACTATGAAGACGTGTCGTGCTTAAAACTATACAGATATATTGATCCAGCGTGCCTTTCAGCTAAAGCCTTTCGATGGACCAGAATTTTTTTTGGTATAAGAGCAGAAATATTTCAACAATTAGACCACTCCAAAAAGTCCTTTCGAAATTTAAGATAAATATAGATTTTGGTGCTGGATTTCTAAGAGGACATTATATTCTGGTGGAACTGGCTCTTGCTGAAATTGATGAGTGTAGGTTGAATTATGATATAGTCATTTCGATTTTTTTTTATGTAAAGATCAAGCCCAAGAGAATAAACCTCTCTGTAGGCTGTAGTTTTCGGAAAAGACGTGCCTTGGTAGCTGATTCCACAGGAATGCACTTCTCCAAAGAAATGAGTCCATACAAATTGAATTTCTGGGCGTTTGCAAGCGGTGTTTATGTAGGTCTTGTAGATACTGCTCTAGGTGGGATTATGCTGGAAGCTCTGTAGAGGATCTGCCACGTTGTATCGGTGGAACAGGATCACCTAGATTCTCCCAAACTGACCAACTCTGGATCACCTGTAAGTCGAAATGCTTCACTAGATTCACCCAAACTGACCAACCAGGAAATATCAACGCACCAAGGAAATTTATCGTTGAAAAAGAATCCGATTTTGATATTAAGGAGAATAGACATATTGAAAAAGCGACTGATTGGATTGAATGACGAATAAAACTAAAAATATGAATAGAAAATGGCTGTGAACTTGTTTTATGTTTCTAGAAATTTTTACTTATGTGGTTATGTTTGAATGCTCCATTTATAGACGTTTTTAGTATTATTATTTTCCATGACGGGACGTCTTTTTAACAACCATCATAATAACCTTTAGATTTCTTGCTTTAAGATCACAGGAAGTGGCCAAACTGACATCGGAAATTCGTCAATTGAAAGTTCGACAAGAACATTTGGAGGAACTGAACCTGAAATGTCCAACGGAAAATCTACAGAAAATGGTGGAAGAAGGTAGAAACAAATTGACGGAACTGATGAGGAAATCTTTAGAAAGCGAACAGAAAATTATACAATACGAGAGCATTATAGAGAAGCAGAGTAAACAGATGAACGAAATGGAGAACAGATTGAGGTATCAAGTTAGCATCGTAGATGTTTTGAAAGCTTCCAGAGAGGAATTGATCATCGACAAAGACAGTTTAACGAGATACACTCAGGATTTGAAAAACGCTTTATTAGAAGTAATTATTTTGTTTGTATACTTTTTATTTATATAAGCTTGTTTTACGAGGGCTGCTACTTAAGTTTTGAGATATGGCAACACTGATGTGGTCACACTTCACGTTCCAATCATTTTCCACCATAACAATTAAAACTAAAACGTTTTTGAAAAGTCAAAATACGAAACTGAAGGATCACCCGCCGTACAAAACGTTTTTCTACATCTGAAGAAGCGTTCAAATCACATGATTTGAAGGTACCTCAATCGGAATGAAGAAAATGCATGTAAAAGTGTATTTGATCTCAATAGAGAATATTTTGAACAACAGTAAAGCCGTGTCCAATGATAAACGTTTGTTCTTATTTATTTATCTCAAAACTTGAGAAGCAACCCTCGTATTATATAGATGGATACTTTTTCTTATTATCCTATTGAAATTAATTGATTAAGAAGAATAATTTTTTCGTATCCTACTGACCGCGCCACATATTAATATATATATCTGAGCTCGTGCAAGTGAATTAAGATGTTCTTTATTTCTTTTTTAAAAAAAAAGCGAAATGCTCGAAATTTGGTGTTTCAAAAACGACTCATAGTGAACATATTTATTTCTGTTTAGGTGAAGAAGGAAGGAAAAATGAAAGAACGTTTGATAAAAGAGCTACAAGAGAAAATAGACGATCGGGAGAAGCAGATTAATAAGTTGAATAAGGAATTGAAAGAATTGGAGATTAATCTGAAGATGACAAACGACAAACGTTACAAATTGCAAGACACGATAGTGAGCATGGAAAAAGAACTGCAGGCGACGAAAGCCCATATCAATGGATTAGCTGACATAAATACACGGTATGAATCCGGTATGAGACATAATTCTAGTAAACATACAATACTAAATAACGATTATAGTACGGCTTTGAGTTTATTACAAAGCTATTTAGATAATTGTCGTCGGACGGATGAAAAAACAATCAATTCAAAATCGCTTATCGGTTTATCGATTAAAAAAATCGAGAATATAAAAATGAGGTTGAATTATTTAACCAAAATCAATGCTTTAACTCGATCGGTATCTACCGATTCTAGGAACGATGTTTTTTCTAATAATTCTAGTTCGTCGAGTCGGGTATCTTCGAGAATATCGTTAACGCGAAGTTCGAGGCAAAAAAATTTGGAAAAAATTGTGGAAATCACCGCCAAGAGGTACGATTATTTGCAAAAGCAGGCGTACGAATCTTACGAAGAATTGACGAGTTTAATTAAATTGTCTGTGCCATCGAGCGATAAGATTTTTGTAGAATAAGATGATATGTGGACCAATTCATGGTGTCGAATAATAAAATAAATTTTGTTTTTTTTTTTATATCGAAAATATCTCATCTTATTTGATTTTTTCTTTTTCGAAAAAGAACACTGATGGTTATTAGGTTATTCATTATAAATTACCCACAATTCATCATCGTCATTATTACTACAAAATATTGGGGACGTTGACCGTTGACAGTTGACAGTTGACGTTGACACTTGACTGTTGATAGTCGACAGTCGACGTTGACCGTTGACGTTGACCTTATTTCGTAAAATCATGAATGATGTCCGAATTTAGAGGCATGGATGCAAAAAATCTGTACAAACTTCAATTATTTGCACTCCGAGAAACAATTTCTTTGTTTTTCGTTTAAATTTGACCAAAAACGTTGAATCTGGATCTAAGATATTCTTTTTCATATATTTTGGCGATTACAGAAAGTCTAAAAGGATAAAGGTATATTGAAGAACGATCACGAGAAAATATATCCAGCTATACCAATATTTTCGAGTTTGTATCTTTTGAAATAGATGGATTGGAAAGTAATTTTGGTTTTCTAGTATAAAACAAAACACTAATTCTTTTCAACAAAGATTAGTAGTTGATCAATCCCGTTTTGCTCAATGACCTTTCATTCAGTTTCATGATTCCGCGCTCGTAAAATTTCTGGTCCTTATCAACAAAAAACTAAACCAGGTGCTATTGAAGGTCATCGCCATTTGTGAAAATTTGACCATTTATTCTACAAACTTCGAAATAAATGGTAATCAGATGATGCCAGATGAGGGCTATTTGGGGAATGTAGCATCACTTCCCAGCCAAGTTCTAATAGTTTTCCACGAGTTGCCAAAGATATTTGAGGCCTTGCATTATCGCGGAGCTTTTCCGATTTGACAGTTATGGACGTTTTTCTTGGATTGCTTGCTTCATCTATTTCCAATAATTGTTGACAGCAACCTTTAGAATTGACTGTTTGGTTCATTGGAAGCAGCTCAAAAAACACGACATCTTTGTAATCTCACCAAATTGACAGCATGAGGTTTTTTGTTGTTTTTCAGCTTTCGATGCGGTTAGTGCTGATTCATTTGCTCCATGAACTCCATGATCGTTTACTAACTATGTTATATGAAGATTCTCTTCAATTACGACTTTTTTTTGGTCATCATCAACTTCAGTAGGCCGACCAGGACGTTTACGTCGTGAAGGGTCGAAAGTACTGAAGACACAGCGCAAAGGGTTTGAATGGCGATTATGGTGTCCACTCGCCAACGTCAGCGTGTGGTTTAATTGCTCCATGAGCTCCATGATCGTTTTCTAGCTGTTATATGACGATTATCTTCAATTACGACTTTTATTTGGTCATCATCAACTTCAGTAGGCCGACCAGGACGTTTACGTCGTGAAGGGTCGAAAGTACTGAAGACACAGCGCAAAGGGTTTGAATGGCGATTATGGTGTCCACTCGCCAACGTCAGCGTGTGGTTTAATTGCTCCATGAGCTCCATGATCGTTTTCTAGCTGTTATATGACGATTATCTTCAATTACGACTTTTATTTGGTCATCATCAACTTCAGTAGGCCGACCAGGACGTTTACGTCGTGAAGGGTCGAAAGTACTGAAGACACAGCGCAAAGGGTTTGAATGGCGATTACGGTGTCCACTCGCCAACGTCAGCGTGGAAAAGAATTTTCTATAGTAAGCATCGTGACGCTGCGTTCGGCGTGACGCTGTACGCGACCGACGGCATTTATAAGAGATCATAACCTAAAAACAATTTTTCAAATGCTACGAAATTTACAACTGTAAGTCGGCACTGGTTTTTGTAAATTCGGCAATATTTTCCTACTAATTAGTACATTCATATCAGAAAATTCACATCTAATATGGTCGGCACCAATCAACAAATCACGTGATGTAAATTTGCGTAAATTGTTTCTAGTTGTTGCCCAGGTTTAACCATGTAAGGGGCGGCATTTGATCTAAGTGAAATTTTTCCAGTAGGAACTACATTAAGTGCAAAAATATTCATGGAAGAAATGAAGTCATGATAGACGGTTTGGCGTCTAAAGGTAATTTTTTTCTGATCATTCATCTTCCATTTTGACTTGTGTAGTTTTGTCCAACACGTTGTGTCACCGTTGGGGTGGTGAATGAAATGAGGGCATTCATTTTTTTAACAAAGTCTTTACCAAAACGACAGAAAACAATATTTGAAACTTTACAATTATACTAAAGGTTTTACAGAATATTTTGTCCTTTACTAAAAAAGCACACAATTAATTTTGCCTGCGTAAATCGGAGTTTCCACCTAATGTCACTGTCATTATCAGTGACAGATAATTCAATAATTAATTTGAGTTTTATTGAAGTGAAGGCGTACTTGAAGCCTCCTCAGTTAACAGAATTTCAGGAAATTACCATTGTTGCCAAATTGGAAGATTGCTGGACTGAAATGTCAATATTGGCGAACATGGCAACAATGGTCAAGAAAATTTATGTAGAGTACCTTCTATTTTTACTTGGTAACCACTTAAAGTACAATTGAAACATCTATAGAAAATAACGATGATGATGCAGTTGGTATTTTGTAACGAATAACCCTGTACAATGTGGACTTTTCATTCTATTTTTTACAATGTTTTTGATAAGCTACAACTATTTGATAATTCTGGAAGTTATACTTCTTTTGGCGCGTTCGGAGGAATGATTTGATTTGATTTTTTGGAATATTGTGTGTGATTTTACTATATAGATAGATGGTTCACCGTGTATTTTCGTGATAAAAGTGATTTTTTTTATTATTTTCTTATTTTTAAGTGCAATTATATATTTGATATTAATAGTCGGTATGTATTATTTTTATTTGTCACATTACAAATGCAAACTGAGTGTTTGTATATCCACAATTAATTTATTAACACGTTAACTGCCACAAGTTATTATTAGCATATGTATACAGTTTGCTGAAACGCCGGATTACAAATCATGATTATCCGTTACGCGCTTGTTGTTAAACTATAGTTCTTCAGAATGAAGTGTACGCGTCAATTGTGGCATCCGACTGAAAAAAGTAGGAAAAATATTTATACCACATAAAATAAACAAAAAATTCGTCACCTTTAACGCCATTGGTTTCCAGGGTGATAGATTCAACAGATTGAGGAAACTATAGACATCTTACATGCCTTGATGGTTTCGATTCAGTTTCTAGTCGTAATCGACCACAAACAAACAACTTGGCAGATCAAAAGTGAAAGTTATGTTTGTGCCACATATAAAATAAACAAAAAATCCTTCACCTTCAGCACCATTGGTTTCCAGGGTGATACATTCAACAGATTGAGGAAACTATAGACATCTTACATGCCTTGATGGTTTCGATTCTGTTTCTAGTCGTAATCGACCACAAACAAACAACTTGGCAGATCAAAAGTGAAAGTTATGTTTGTGCCACATATAAAATAAACAAAAAATCCTTCACCTTCAGCACCATTGGTTTCCAGGGTGATAGATTCAACACATTGAGGAAACTACAGACATCTTACATGCCTTGATGGTTTCGATTCAGTTTCTAGTCGTAATCGACCACAAACAAACAACTTGGCAGATCAAAAGTGAAAGTTATGTTTGTGCCACATATAAAATAAACAAAAAATCCTTCACCTTCAGCACCATTGGTTTCCAGGGTGATACATTCAACAGATTGAGGAAACTATAGACATCTTACATGCCTTGATGGTTTCGATTCTGTTTCTAGTCGTAATCGACCACAAACAAACAACTTGGCAGATCAAAAGTGAAAGTTATGTTTGTGCCACATATAAAATAAACAAAAAATCCTTCACCTTCAGCACCATTGGTTTCCAGGGTGATAGATTCAACACATTGAGGAAACTACAGACATCTTACATGCCTTGATGGTTTCGATTCAGTTTCTAGTCGTAATCGACCACAAACAAACAACTTGGCAGATCAAAAGTGAAAGTTATGTTTGTGCCACATATAAAATAAACAAAAAATCCTTCACCTTCAGCACCATTGGTTTCCAGGGTGATACATTCAACAGATTGAGGAAACTATAGACATCTTACATGCCTTGATGGTTTCGATTCTGTTTCTAGTCGTAATCGACCACAAACAAACAACTTGGCAGATCAAAAGTGAAAGTTATGTTTGTGCCACATATAAAATAAACAAAAAATCCTTCACCTTCAGCACCATTGGTTTCCAGGGTGATAGATTCAACACATTGAGGAAACTACAGACATCTTACATGCCTTGATGGTTTCGATTCAGTTTCTAGTCGTAATCGACCACAAACAAACAACTTGGCAGATCAAAAGTGAAAGTTATGTTTGTGCCACATATAAAATAAACAAAAAATCCTTCACCTTCAGCACCATTGGTTTCCAGGGTGATACATTCAACAGATTGAGGAAACTATAGACATCTTACATGCCTTGATGGTTTCGATTCAGTTTCTAGTCGTAATCGACCACAAACAAACAACTTGGCAGATCAAAAGTGAAAGTTATGTTTGTGCCACATATAAAATAAACAAAAAATCCTTCACCTTCAGCACCATTGGTTTCCAGGGTGATACATTCAACAGATTGAGGAAACTATAGACATCTTACATGCCTTGATGGTTTCGATTCTGTTTCTAGTCGTAATCGACCACAAACAAACAACTTGGCAGATCAAAAGTGAAAGTTATGTTTGTGCCACATATAAAATAAACAAAAAATCCTTCACCTTCAGCACCATTGGTTTCCAGGGTGATAGATTCAACACATTGAGGAAACTACAGACATCTTACATGCCTTGATGGTTTCGATTCAGTTTCTAGTCGTAATCGACCACAAACAAACAACTTGGCAGATCAAAAGTGAAAGTTATGTTTGTGCCACATATAAAATAAACAAAAAATCCTTCACCTTCAGCACCATTGGTTTCCAGGGTGATACATTCAACAGATTGAGGAAACTATAGACATCTTACATGCCTTGATGGTTTCGATTCTGTTTCTAGTCGTAATCGACCACAAACAAACAACTTGGCAGATCAAAAGTGAAAGTTATGTTTGTGCCACATATAAAATAAACAAAAAATCCTTCACCTTCAGCACCATTGGTTTCCAGGGTGATAGATTCAACACATTGAGGAAACTACAGACATCTTACATGCCTTGATGGTTTCGATTCAGTTTCTAGTCGTAATCGACCACAAACAAACAACTTGGCAGATCAAAAGTGAAAGTTATGTTTGTGCCACATATAAAATAAACAAAAAATCCTTCACCTTCAGCACCATTGGTTTCCAGGGTGATACATTCAACAGATTGAGGAAACTATAGACATCTTACATGCCTTGATGGTTTCGATTCTGTTTCTAGTCGTAATCGACCACAAACAAACAACTTGGCAGATCAAAAGTGAAAGTTATGTTTGTGCCACATATAAAATAAACAAAAAATCCTTCACCTTCAGCACCATTGGTTTCCAGGGTGATAGATTCAACACATTGAGGAAACTACAGACATCTTACATGCCTTGATGGTTTCGATTCAGTTTCTAGTCGTAATCGACCACAAACAAACAACTTGGCAGATCAAAAGTGAAAGTTATGTTTGTGCCACATATAAAATAAACAAAAAATCCTTCACCTTCAGCACCATTGGTTTCCAGGGTGATAGATTCAACAGATTGAGGAAACTATAGACATCTTACATGCCTTGATGGTTTCGATTCAGTTTCTAGTCGTAATCGACCACAAACAAACAACTTGGCAGATCAAAAGTGAAAGTTATGTTTGTGCCACATATAAAATAAACAAAAAATCCTTCACCTTCAGCACCATTGGTTTCCAGGGTGATACATTCAACAGATTGAGGAAACTATAGACATCTTACATGCCTTGATGGTTTCGATTCAGTTTCTAGTCGTAATCGACCACAAACAAACAACTTGGCAGATCAAAAGTGAAAGTTATGTTTGTGCCACATATAAAAAGCCTTTACCACCAGCAGTTTCACTGGTGAATAAGCGCAAGAGCTTGTGGAAGTTACAGACATCTTACATGGCTCAACGATTTCTATTCTGTTTCGACCACAAACATACATCTTTGCAGGATGCTTGAGGTTATTCAACGCGAGGATTCAATACATAACATACCAAGAACTGATGAAGCAATCAATGATCCATGAGATATCAACGTTTGAAAAAAATTTTAACTAAGACTTGAGTTATTTTTGCACTATGGCAATTCAGAATTACTCGTTCATCCATTACGTTCTCCGGATTTAAGTCCCTGATTTAAAAATCCTAAGAAAAGATAAGTTTGACGATGAAACCGTATAACAGAAAGATCGAAATATTTTCAAAACACAGTATATAGAGGCTACATCGATAATAAAATGATATTTATATGAAAAAAAACCTGTTTTTCATTCGAAAAGTCATAGATTTGTTAACCTGTCCTTGGATGATTGTTCGGCACATCTGGTTAGTTGGCAACCGTGCTGTACAGGTGGCGATTAACGTGTTGATTCGCTTTTCGAAATTATATCTATTCGATTAAATTTTAATTATAGTCATAACAATTTGTTTTTTATTCATAAACACTCAGTATACTGGCACGCGGGATGAAATTTTAAGAGTTATTTCAATTAGATACGCCAAAGAAGTATAACTTCTTACGTGCGTGCAAAATTACACTGAATTTACGGTTTATCAGGTACTAAATCACGAGTAAAACGATTTGTTGATCGATCTGATTATTATTGAAAATCCGATTAATCAAACTTGAAGGAAAGTTGTACATTGAAACGTTTAAAACCCCATTCAAAATTCAAAATTCGATCACCCATGGGGCCATATTTATCATAAATTTACTGAAACGACAATCACTCCCGAAATTATCATCCTTTAGTGTGTCAAAATTTGAAAATTAATATATAAGGTACAGCATAAATTCATTATTAGCTATTTATGATTAAAAACAACTCGATATAGCGTGAATAACAAAACGTTTAATGCCTTTATACCAACAATTACAATTTCGCACGTTTCCATAACCAAGTAATAATCTTCAGGAGATTTATCTGATTCAGAATCCAAGAGAAATTTATCTTGGTTTATAAATACAATTATATTTTGAAATAATACCAATCTAAAAGGTGGGTTATTGTATTTCTAAAAAAGTAAGTGGGACCGACAAGGGGAACTGTTAATATCAGGATTAAGGAGCACCTAGAATACGAATGGACAGAAAAACCTTGTATTCGCGAGCATGATGTCTTAAATATATAATAAGTCATGGAAAACTTCATTCTGTTAATTCAATATCAGTTATTTTTTCAAATATTAAAGTAATATCAACATACGTGTCGAAATCTTAACGCATAGATGCGAATACTTTTTGTAAAAACCTTGTATATGAAAAACAAATGAAGTAAATAATACCTGGGAAGATTGGAAAGGAGACATTGTTAATTTGGTGTACTGATGGGCGGTTTTCGCCGAAGAAAAACTATGTTATGTTATATTCTGGAAAATGTTGAGTTGATCAGAGATTGTACACAAACTCTAGATACTCTACTACTTGAATACCAGACCACGAAGGCTAGTAAATGTATTTAACCGAAAAAGAAATTTCAAAAGCATTGCGATTAAAAACTAAACAGAAAACATTCTCTGAATTTGGCGAACATAAAAACGAGGACAAGTAATCCAACATTTAACACATAGGGTTCTCAATTGTACTAGATTCTATGATTCAGCATAAAGATTTCAGAAATAAATCTGCCAAGGGTACAATATATTAGACATCCTTTATGGCTTGGGTCTCTGAAGGGGATGATTTGGTTATAGAAACTGTGAAATTATGAGTCTTGCCATAGTTGATTGATGAGACTGATTTGTTTGCTGAGCTTGTGGTAACACGACGTGATAGCCCTGCTGTATCCAAGTTTATTTTTCCATCGGCTTCCGGTCATTATTTCCCTATCAGCTGGGTGTTTATTACATCTGTGGTATTGGTCGCGAAATCTCGAAATAAAATTTTGTGCAAAAGGATTGGATGACTCAAGCTTACGGTAAAGTATATAAAATGTTTGTTGATAGTTGTATGACTCATCCACGAATGTTTAGTTAGCTCAAAATGCTCAATTAGAGCCATGAAAACGTGGAAGATGGAGCTCGAGGAAAGTAACCGTTGAAAATAAGTTTCTAGACTAAATATCAACCGCTAAACCGTCAGATCGTTTGAATCGGTGTATTGGTGCAAAAGGGAAGTACTTTACTCACAAGTACTTACAAGTCAGACCTTAAATTCTAACATTTACTTTTCGAATTAATCCTTAAAGAAAAAATTAATTAAAAATGAGCTGATAATGAATGTATGCATTAGTTTTTATAATGAAACTCCTTGTTGATTTGATTTCTGTATTTTTGCAGGTCAAGGAAAGCTAAGTGATGGAGAAAAAACTAATCAGGCACTAATGGAGGATTTAGTGCGAACGCATATGGTTACTTTAATTTTATTCTTTATAATTAGAAATCGTAGTTTCCCTTCTACATATAAATAAATTGTCTTTACAACATTTATATTTCGAGTTTTTAATTATTTGGTCCTAGAAGTACCTGGCATGACCTAGAGATGGCGGTAGTTGCTTGAAAAATATCCCAATCTATACAGTATATGTTTCAAGTTTGAAGACGCCACGTTGTTTAGTGTTTATTTGGCAGCCATGGAATAAATTGGTCAGTAAAATATGGTGTAGCAGAGTTCAAACGTGGCCGTACGACCTGCGAAGACCATCATCGCAGTGGTTGACCAAACGAGGTGACCAAAAATTTGGAGATGAGAAAGCTGTGCTCAAGATTAATGCCTCATAATCACAATGGAACCAAAACAGCATCTATTTCCACATAATCTAGTACCACTACGTGTCCTAGGGTACACCAGTAGCTACAAAAATTTATCTCTATCTAATCTAGTACCATTCCCAGATCAAATTAAACCTTAGCAACTAGTAATACTACTTCAGATCGAGCTTTTGTTAAACAGGAATTATTTTCATTCATTTTTTCCATTGTAGTACCTCATAATCTAAGTTTAAAACAGCGAGAAAAACAATAAAATAATGTTGGTGGATTAGGGGGCGTATACATTGCGTGTTCGTGTCACTGATCGCCTCGAGCTTCACTCGTTTCGTCTTACAAGCTTCCATGACTCTTACGGAATATTTTAGAATAATCACCAAACGCTTTTGGTATGTGATGGTGGTACCGGGCTAGTACATCATACATTAGAATTTCCGTCTTTTCAAAGTCACCTCAAGCGCGGCAGAAAATCAGTCTCAAAACTCAATATTTCACGAACGACAGAAAACATTTTGGATTCGTTTTGTTATTGACGTTGTCGTGGTTGAGTCAACTTGTGAGCGAGTGAGTGAATTCTAATGTTACAAATTTTTTTTTCAGAACAAGACACAAGTGCATCAAACCCTTCTGACAGATCTTTGAAAATTAAGATTACTGTGCAGTGAAAAAATAAATCTACAAAGTTTATAATAACTTTACAAGGAAATAAAGAAAACAATTCATAAATTTGTTTTATTTAAGTATTGGTTTGATAATTTCCAGATGGGTTCGGATAAACTTCCAGTCGATCAATGAAATTTACGAAGATATTAACACAAACGAAAACAAAATAAGAGATTTACTTTTATCGAATATTCTGCTTGGTAATAAGACAAAATTATGAATATATCTGTATGGGATATTCTCACTTAAAAATTTTTTTAGATGGTATGATTTATTGGACAAATCTGGAAGAGTTTGTATAGCATTTAACGTTGCATGTTGCATTACAGTTTTAAAACGTTTCTCTTCATATAAATCATCCGGTACTCAAATTATATCAGATTTAATCCGATTGGATAAGTTGAGGAATGGTAAGTAATAGATACCAGCTACCAAGACACGTCTTTCTGGAGCATTTCGGCCTACAGAAGTTCAAGATCAATATCCACAGGTATCTCTCCACGCGACAATCCAAAATACTTAAATTTGAAATAATGGCGAACGTTCCACTTTTCCCACCAAACTTTATAATAATTCCTCGTGTAAATAGTTCCCTCGGTAATCTAATTTTCAAAAAAAAAAATAACGAAAATTGTTTAAATGTTTAATAAAAGCGAAAATAGTTATTTACACAACTAGTAAGTAAAGTAATACTATTCCTAAGAGTGAAAAAAAGATACTTTAGTAACGAGTTTCGTACAAAACTTTTTCTACGTCCTGTTTCCTGAATTTCTTAGGAAGAAGATTCATAGTCGCTTCAATCGCCGATTCAACAACATCTTCTGGTGTGCAGTTTAAACTTTTAATTAGATATAAAGCGGATTTTATTGAACTGATATCAAGAAAGTAGAAAAAATATATTTTTACAACAGTTTAAACATTGATGAGCGATGAGGACAAAAAATGGACGATACTATATAAAAGTCTAAGCCATCTTTTGATTTTTCTTCGAACCAATATGGTTTCTCTCAAATATTATGAGCTTTGAATAATGACATGTAGATGTCACCACGCATGTAATTCAATATTTTCGACTTTAGTTCATTAATTTATAATTATAAGAAAAATATATACAATTGGATCGAAAAATTATCGAAACCAAATATGATTCCTTTACGATATTCATTCAAGATGGCAGTTGTTACAAAAATACGTATAAATCTCATTATTTTTTGTTATTCATATCGTTTTAAGTATTAATTATTCGTATCACGTTCACTACTTCATAAACATATCCTGAATGATAAAAGTAAAACATCACTTAACGATAGGTCTAACCATATGGTTGACGTAAACTGGTTTTCATATATTTCAAAATGTCTGACTTCAATTAATGGTACAATACTTTAATATCGCGTTTAAGCGCGAGAACCTTGTAAACATTTTTTTTTACCTCGATAGGAGGACATTTCATTAAATTATATACATATTAAGAATGCTGTGATGTGTAAATTCTAATACGAGCCCTCGTTTCTGAGTTACAAGTCTCCAAAGTTGCAAAATCGAAACATTTAAGTACATTTTCTAAATTATATAATATCTGAGGCCAGGGGCGGCTTAAACCGAATGGTTAACAATCTAACTTTTACAGGGACAACCTAAAGATAACAAAAATGATTCTTCAATCGATTTCGTAACAAAAAGTTACTCTTTGTTTAACTGGATAAGGAGATATTTGGGTTTTTAGATCGTTGTACATTCCAGGGGAATCGTTCGTTATAAAGAGACATTCTGAAGAAATGTATCATAAATTGTAATTATTTATTGGAAACACAATCAAACATTTGTGCACACTAGTGTCTCTGGATTATACGGAGGATATTTCTTTGAATTTGGACGGGCATTCCAAGAAGTGCAAATTGCTCATTTCGGAGTTTTTTTGTTTTTATTTCATAAGTTGTAAGCCAACTAACTAAATTTTTGATTGTGTTATAAGTATTTTCAATAAAAAATTACAATTTATGATAATTTTATTCAGAATGTTTCTTTATAACGAACGATTCCTTGGCATGTACAACGATCTAAAAATCTAAATATCTCCTAAACCATAAATTTTATCGAGTTAAACAAAAAGTAACTTTTTGTTAAAAAATCGATAGAAAAATCATTTTTACTATCTTTACATTGTACAGGTTGTCCCTGCAGCTCGGAAACAAGATATAACAGCATTATATTCACGTCATCTTCTCACTACTGAATTTTTTGCAACAAGTTTGCAAAAACAATTAAAAAAATGAATACAGGAGAAAACTGCATAACAGAAAGTGAAAGGTAAAAAAGTTAATGAAGAAAAGTGAATGAAGAAACGTTAGAAGACACCTAAAAGACGATTATCAGAAAAAACTGTGAAATAATCAAGACAAGAATCAAAAGACCTTGAGGAGACTTTCGGCATGTCTTTCTATTTTGTCTAGAATCCATTCAACGTCAATTTTGAAATGACATTTTCATTTTATCGAACTAAACACGTTCGTTAACCATTGGGCTTTAGCCGCCCCTGTCTTCAAATAGTTGTGTAGAAATATTTTCAAAAAAATCCCAAAACACTCTGTATAGGTGTAGTTTTTCATATTATAAAGGTAATAATACTACTAAAAGTCGTTTAAAAAAATAAAAAATGGTAGGTCACAAGTTAAGAACGTCAAGTTATTGAATTGTTCTTTGAATAACGATATTTGCATTAGGAATTCTTTAAAAGAAATAAATGTTTCCCAGAGAATACTGAATAAACATTGTTATAGGAAATAACAAAAGTTTTAAATCAAATATAGGTAAATATAAAAAATCGTTTGAAGATTCTTTCATTTGAAATTTGCAACGAAAATATTATAGTTTGAAAAAAACTAAAAGACACGTTTTTATCTGTTTTTAAGGTTAGAAATTATAGTCCATTCATTTACAGTTACTGCTACTGCCACTAGAGGCGTTAGTTTATAGAGACTGTCATGTCAAATGTCACTATTACAGTTTTTCAATCCGTTTTTGTTATTTTTTTTATTTATTCAATGCTCTTCAAGGTTAATGACCTTAACGGATGCGCTAAAGACATAACTCCTGGTTTTGTAAAGGTAATCCAGTCCATTAAAGTACCACCTTGTAATTGTTGGAGCCATCAGCACTCTGATGGCAAAATGAAGATATAAATTAGGGGTAACACTGCATTGCAACCTTTTTTCCATATCTACAATCTTCCTTCTAGTTTTTTGTCCGTAGCATTTCTTGTATAGACTTGAAATGCAGGTGAATTGAGGATTTTTCTTCTTCTAAAAAGTCTGTTATACTTAATATCACTAGGTAATACAATTCAAGAAGAAACTCGTCTTGGAAAGGCATCTCCACCATGTTTTTCTGAAACTCTTCCATATTGGAGGCTTCAGACTAATGAAGGATCATAAATCCAAATAATTCTTAACTATTTCATCGAATTATATTCCAGTATCAATTGAGAATCGATAAGATGAAAACTCAGTGCTTTAACAGCTGTCTGAGTATATCTTGTGTCATCTCCAGAAAAAAATTTTTACTTATAAGACTCTCAGGTACGAAATTAACGATGATGGATATTTTGTAAAAGGCTGAATGTTGTAGTACTAGTATGAGAAAAAAATCGTAAAATATTGCCGGGAAACTTACACCACTACACAAAAGGGTCCTCAATGAGTTGGAAACTTTGAAAAAATAACTGGAAAACCACAAAAAATAAGATTGTATGTCAAGAAAACGTTTAATATGTAAAAATTTCTTATTTGGTCGAAAAAATTGTCCTCAATAAATTGTAGGTATCGATTTTTGCAAAAAAATACAAATATAGATGAGAAAATATTTAGAGGGCATATAAATTGTTCCCATTTGTCCTATTTAATCAGAAAATAAACTTTAATGAACTGGAACTATGAAATTTTACAAAAAATGCAAATATAAGGCGGAAATTATAAAAAATGATCAAGAACCTACTAAAAATAGTTTATACACTAAAAAAATATTCAAGAAACATAAATATTTGTCTCATATCTCAAGCTTGATCAGAAAATGGGTGGTCAATGTCTTGAAACTGCAAAAAATTTGCGAAAAATACAAAAATTGAGTAGAAATTGGAAAACTTATTAAAAATAAGTTTGTATGTGGAGAAAATGATTAATGGACATGTGAGTTTGCCTCTTTGGTCCTGAATTAGGTGGAAATTTTTGCAAAAAAATGAAAATATATGTTGAAATTTCGCATCTTCACAACATTAAATGGTATTTATATCCAAACTTTCTTAGTCTATTTATCTACCACTCTTTTTTCTTACTTGAAACCATGGGAATTATTTTTCTTTCTGCGTTAGGAAAAGCCAAGCATCTTCATAATTGTCTATACTTTTCCTAGATATCTTGAGAATGATTTCTTACTTAAATCCTTTGGAATTGTTTTCCTTTCAGTTCTTTCATGAGATATACTGCGTTAGGAAAAGCCAGGCATCTTCATAATTGTCTATATTTTTCCTAGATATCTTGAGAATGATTTCTTACTTAAAACCTTTGGAATTGTTTTCCTTTCAGTTCTTTCATGAGATATACTGCGTTAGGAAAAGCCAGGCATCTTCATAATTGTCTATATTTTTCCTAGATATCTTGAGAATGATTTCTTACTTAAAACCTTTGGAATTGTTTTCCTTTCAGTTCTTTCATGAGATATACTGCGTTAGGAAAAGCCAGGCATCTTCATAATTGTCTATACTTTTCCTAGATATCTTGAGAATGATTTCTTACTTAAATCCTTTGGAATTGTTTTCCTTTCAGTTCTTTCATGAGATATACTGCGTTAGGAAAAGCCAGGCATCTTCATAATTGTCTATACTTTTCCTAGATATCTTGAGAATGATTTCTTACTTAAATCCTTTGGAATTGTTTTCCTTTCAGTTCTTTCATGAGATATACTGCGTTAGGAAAAGCCAGGCATCTTCATAATTGTCTATACTTTTCCTAGATATCTTGAGAATGATTTCTTACTTAAATCCTTTGGAATTGTTTTCCTTTCAGTTCTTTCATGAGATATACTGCGTTAGGAAAAGCCAGGCATCTTCATAATTGTCTATATTTTTCCTAGATATCTTGAGAATGATTTCTTACTTAAAACCTTTGGAATTGTTTTCCTTTCAGTTCTTTCATGAGATATACTGCGTTAGGAAAAGCCAGGCATCTTCATAATTGTCTATATTTTTCCTAGATATCTTGAGAATGATTTCTTACTTAAAACCTTTGGAATTGTTTTCCTTTCAGTTCTTTCATGAGATATACTGCGTTAGGAAAAGCCAGGCATCTTCATAATTGTCTATATTTTTCCTAGATATCTTGAGAATGATTTCTTACTTAAAACCTTTGGAATTGTTTTCCTTTCAGTTCTTTCATGAGATATACTGCGTTAGGAAAAGCCAGGCATCTTCATAATTGTCTATACTTTTCCTAGATATCTTGAGAATGATTTCTTACTTAAATCCTTTGGAATTGTTTTCCTTTCAGTTCTTTCATGAGATATACTGCGTTAGGAAAAGCCAGGCATCTTCATAATTGTCTATACTTTTCCTAGATATCTTGAGAATGATTTCTTACTTAAATCCTTTGGAATTGTTTTCCTTTCAGTTCTTTCATGAGATATACTGCGTTAGGAAAAGCCAGGCATCTTCATAATTGTCTATACTTTTCCTAGATATCTTGAGAATGATTTCTTACTTAAATCCTTTGGAATTGTTTTCCTTTCAGTTCTTTCATGAGATATACTGCGTTAGGAAAAGCCAGGCATCTTCATAATTGTCTATACTTTTCCTAGATATCTTGAGAATGATTTCTTACTTAAATCCTTTGGAATTGTTTTCCTTTCAGTTCTTTCATGAGATATACTGCGTTAGGAAAAGCCAGGCATCTTCATAATTGTCTATACTTTTCCTAGATATCTTGAGAATGATTTCTTACTTAAAACCTTTGGAATTGTTTTCCTTTCAGTTCTTTCATGAGATATACTGCGTTAGGAAAAGCCAGGCATCTTCATAATTGTCTATATTTTTCCTAGATATCTTGAGAATGATTTCTTACTTAAAACCTTTGGAATTGTTTTCCTTTCAGTTCTTTCATGAGATATACTGCGTTAGGAAAAGCCAGGCATCTTCATAATTGTCTATACTTTTCCTAGATATCTTGAGAATGATTTCTTACTTAAATCCTTTGGAATTGTTTTCCTTTCAGTTCTTTCATGAGATATACTGCGTTAGGAAAAGCCAGGCATCTTCATAATTGTCTATACTTTTCCTAGATATCTTGAGAATGATTTCTTACTTAAAACCTTTGGAATTGTTTTCCTTTCAGTTCTTTCATGAGATATACTGCGTTAGGAAAAGCCAGGCATCTTCATAATTGTCTATATTTTTCCTAGATATCTTGAGAATGATTTCTTACTTAAAACCTTTGGAATTGTTTTCCTTTCAGTTCTTTCATGAGATATACTGCGTTAGGAAAAGCCAGGCATCTTCATAATTGTCTATACTTTTCCTAGATATCTTGAGAATGATTTCTTACTTAAAACCTTTGGAATTGTTTTCCTTTCAGTTCTTTCATGAGATATACTGCGTTAGGAAAAGCCAGGCATCTTCATAATTGTCTATATTTTTCCTAGATATCTTGAGAATGATTTCTTACTTAAAACCTTTGGAATTGTTTTCCTTTCAGTTCTTTCATGAGATATACTGCGTTAGGAAAAGCCAGGCATCTTCATAATTGTCTATACTTTTCCTAGATATCTTGAGAATGATTTCTTACTTAAAACCTTTGGAATTGTTTTCCTTTCAGTTCTTTCATGAGATATACTGCGTTAGGAAAAGCCAGGCATCTTCATAATTGTCTATACTTTTCCTAGATATCTTGAGAATGATTTCTTACTTAAAACCTTTGGAATTGTTTTCCTTTCAGTTCTTTCATGAGATATACTGCGTTAGGAAAAGCCAGGCATCTTCATAATTGTCTATACTTTTCCTAGATATCTTGAGAATGATTTCTTACTTAAATCCTTTGGAATTGTTTTCCTTTCAGTTCTTTCATGAGATATACTGCGTTAGGAAAAGCCAGGCATCTTCATAATTGTCTATACTTTTCCTAGATATCTTGAGAATGATTTCTTACTTAAAACCTTTGGAATTGTTTTCCTTTCAGTTCTTTCATGAGATATACTGCGTTAGGAAAAGCCAGGCATCTTCATAATTGTCTATATTTTTCCTAGATATCTTGAGAATGATTTCTTACTTAAAACCTTTGGAATTGTTTTCCTTTCAGTTCTTTCATGAGATATACTGCGTTAGGAAAAGCCAGGCATCTTCATAATTGTCTATACTTTTCCTAGATATCTTGAGAATGATTTCTTACTTAAAACCTTTGGAATTGTTTTCCTTTCAGTTCTTTCATGAGATATACTGCGTTAGGAAAAGCCAGGCATCTTCATAATTGTCTATACTTTTCCTAGATATCTTGAGAATGATTTCTTACTTAAAACCTTTGGAATTGTTTTCCTTTCAGTTCTTTCATGAGATATACTGCGTTAGGAAAAGCCAGGCATCTTCATAATTGTCTATACTTTTCCTAGATATCTTGAGAATGATTTCTTACTTAAATCCTTTGGAATTGTTTTTCTTTCAGTTCTTTCTGCGTTAGGGAAAACCAGGCATCTTCATTATTGTCTGTACTTTTGACTAATGAGAGAATTAATAAACAAATGGATGTAGAAGAAACAGTTATAACATGTATAGAAAGTAAACAAGTTGTGTGACAGTTACAGTTACAGTTTACTGTATAACAAAAGCAAGATTACCAAAGAAAGTATTGACATGGATACCACCATTAAAACGAATCTTTTAATTAATCGGATAAACTTACTTTATCGATTGAATGAGAGCAAATTAAATATTTTTGATAATTGTGAAAAAGCCACGCCATTGTTGGAAAACATTCATCATTTTAATTAAACTAGTCGGTAAAACCGGATGCCCGCATTGGGTCGGTGCCTCTATTAATTAGAAAGGCACGAGGTGCTCGTACGATCGAAAATTTTCTTATTTAGTTATATATATACAACAGCGACTATTGAGGAAAAGGGATGGATCAAAAAAACAACAGTCTCCAACCTAAACTCGTCATCCCATGTACTCAAAAAAGGAAATTTATGAAAACTCTGTCTCTATATATAAAAAAGTTGCTACTTAAGTTTTGAAATATGGCAACACCGATGTAAATATGTCAAACCTGACGTTACCATCTTGAAGTTTGACATCTTTAATGGTGAACCTACTCAAAATGTATTATCACTCGAGTGCTGGTTGAGTTGTTTACAGATAATTGAAACATTCATTTTGGTCAGAAAATGGAATCAAATCGTGAAAGTTTTCACGCCATAGACGGTTTTTTATGACTTTCGAGGTGGGTTAAACCAACAGCAGTGTATAAATCGCGTCATCTCGAGCCATCGCCTAACTTAACCCGAAACTAAATAACCATTGATGGTATGGGTCTTTCAAAACGCACCAAATCCAATAAAAGTTGTTCGTGCACGAAGCACTTCGAAGCAAATGGTGTTTTCTGGACGCCACCGTTCACTAGAACAACGGAGAAAATAGAAGAAGAAAGAATCAGGGAATTCAAACGCAAGACGCAAACACCGTTAAATTATAGTTGACTTTGTAAGGTATGCCTAGGAGAAGTAAAAGCATTGATTTGACCACTTTGAAAAAATCACAGATACTTTATTAGTACTGTGGAGCTAGAAAACAGCTCAAAGACTAAAATTGAGCATTATAAACACTAAGATTATTTTACGAAAAGCTGTAAAACGCCTTAAAATCGCTTTAAATTCAAGCAATCAGGTTTTTAACGCATTTGTATACGCTAAACACGAAAAAATGCATTTGGAAGCAGTTTTTGGTATTCTTGGTCCGTTCATTATAAAATCATTACGATTATCAATCGATAAATCGAAAAGAATCGATTACTTTCGAAGCTCTTATCAATACAACTGACATAATTTGACATTTGACACAAATTTAACTATTTTTCTTAACTACTAAACAGCTTTTATAATTTTTTTAACTCTAACATGTATTTGTATACGCTAAACACGAAAAAATGCATTTGGAAGCAGTTTTTGGTATTCTTGGTCCGTTCATTATAAAATCATTACGATTATCAATCGATAAATCGAAAAGAATCGATTACTTTCGAAGCTCTTATCAATACAACTGACATAATTTGACATTTGACACAAATTTAACTATTTTTCTTAACTACTAAACAGCTTTTATAATTTTTTTTAACTCTAACATGTATTTGTATACGCTAAACACGAATAATTGCATTTGGAAGCAGTTTTTGGTATTCTTGGTCCGTTCATTATAAAATCATTACGATTATCAATCGATAAATCGAAAAGAATCGATTACTTTCGAAGCTCTTATCAATACAACTGACATAATTTGACATTTGACACATATTTAACTATTTTTCTTAACTACCAAACAGCTTTTATAATTTTTTTTTATTCTCACAGTGGATAATTTCATCTTCATTTAATTTTTTGAGGAATTTCCAGAAAGTTTACTAAAGACTTATATATATGTTAGTAACGTAATTTTTTTATGGTCATTAAATAACCTTTTTTTATTAAGCAAAGTTTGGATTATTTGTAACTGTTTGTAGTAACGGGTTGTGTTCTTTATCAGAGATTAACTTTATTTGAAAATTTGAAAGAATTCCAACCACTTTTCATAACCATGGCCAAGATTTAAGATAATGTATGGTAATATTTACAAAATATATCGTCATAAATAAGGGCATTGTTCTCAAAAAGTCTCCTATAGTCAGTTTCCCGCCACTATATTAAATTCTGAATGCTTATAATTCAATATAGGAGCCATATCTCAACTAAGTTGGCTCCTCCACGTGATATTTGTGAATTTATTTCATACTAAATTAAAATTTTAATTGAATTGTGGTATTTTTAGTTCCTTTAAATGTTTATAGGCTAACGAGGCTATTTTTATTTCAAAAATCTACGAAAAATTATTAGTGCTTAGCAAAAAAGATGTAAGATACAACTTCAAGATGAATGATCTCTTTATTTGCTTCAATTTAGAAAAGGTAGGCATTTGAAGTTGGATTTTGTTCTTGTTTTTAGTGCATTCCTATTAAAAATGGTATGTAGTAAAGTTATTTTTCACAAAATGACTTTTCATTTTCATTAAAAACATTAAAATGCTTCTCAAATCAATGACAGTGTTACTAAAACGAGATATAACGTTTTGGTACATTATTGAGTTATATCAGTAGCTCAAACACAACTTGAAGTCAGTCGCATTAGACCAAAATTCACGTAAAAGCAATTGAATAGGATTCTCGAACAAAATAAGTGTACTAATCATAATATATATTACGGATTAAAGCAATAACAGTAAATTTTACGACAGTAGTTTACTATAAAGTGTCCAGAAAGTTTAGTTTCGACGTTTTTTAAACTAATAGAGAGATTTGCAATCTGCAGTTCAAGGCAATAAGAATTTGGTCGGATTTGTTGCTGATATTTAGAGTCTCACTTCAATAAAATCTATGACCAACGAGTCTGGGAACAGAAAATAATCCGAGGAATCTAAATCTGTATTAATTTTGGCCATTGCATTGTCTTGATGAAACAACACTTTCTTCTCGGTCAAATGCGGCCATTTTTGCTTCATTTCTTTGAAAAAAGTTTGCAATAATTACGCATAATACTCGTCGTTAATAGTTTTTCCTTTTCCAAGATAGTCAATGAAAATTATCCCACGCGCATCCCAAAAAACCGACGCCATGACCTTGCCTGCAGATGGAACGGTCTTTGCCTTCTTTGGAGTCGGTTCTAGATTTTCAGTCCATTGTTTTGATTGTTCTTTTATGCCGGGTTTCAAGTGATAGACCCACGGTTCATCCACGGTTAAAAAACGGCGCATAAATTTCTGTGAAACATTGCAAAACCCCCGATGAAAACATCTTCACGTCGATGTTATTGCTCATCTTGCATTCAGCTTTCTCAAGTCCAAATTTTCAGTTAATATGCGATGTACCGCATTTTTTGAAATGCTTACGATCATCCAGTGGATTTTCTTCAGTATTTCTGGAGTCATCACCTCATTTGGTCTAGCACTGCTAATATTTTACTATGGATAATTGAGGAACAGTCTCATCTAGAGTGAAATCTAGATCAAATTGGTTGAGCTAACGCCTTAAAATATGTGCTGTATGGATTGTGGTATTTTTCAAGCAGCTACTGCCATCTCTAGGTCAGGCCAGGTACTTCCAGGATCATCCCTGTTGTAGAATGTCTTTTAATGTTCCAAAACATCTGGAGGGTTACTATATTGGAGCTGCTATATTTAATGAAATGAATCGTTATTTAATTTGCATTTTGGGACAAGTTTATATGACTTTTTTCCCAAATTTTTTAATAGAAAACTTGTCAATTCGGTTTCAACTTTATGGAACACATTCTAGTACACTATGATGTCAATTATAACCTTCGATATAAATATTATTTGGTTCAAACTACAGAAAATTCCGATATTCATTGAAAAATATATCAATTTGAAATTACCCATTGTTTTCTAAGTCCTATTCGTTCATATCTTGGTGGCAAACGATATCTACTAATAAAATTAAGAATATATGCGTTTCTAAACTCCTCCAAACTACAAAATCAATGAATTCATAAACATTATCGTACATTGGAATCTTTTAAAAAATTAACACTTCCCTGTTAATCCTAAAGTAGACAGTAGAATTTCTTCAACAAGTGATTCTATCACATGTTCCCGCCTCTTGAATGAAACATTTCTAAGAAATATTTACGTAAAAGGTCCCGGCAACTTCGTGGCCTACATCATTCATTGCCTCATTTTCCGGTGGCGCTCTGTAGTTTATAAAATCATGAGCGCCCTTAGAAATTTGTCTGGAGATTTTTAAGGGAATTTCCATTTGAAATTAGAAACACACAAAAAAATATTACGACGTTATTCAAAGTATTAACTCAGATTTATCAGATTATAATAGATGCCTGGTCGTAATTGAATATACGATTGAGTTATTTTTGGGTGTCGTCCTCTTCAAAAAAGTGTAGTGTCGACGAATTATTGTTTTATTGTTTTATTGAGGATGTTGTTTGGAAAAACAGTCTAAAAATGTCGTGAATCAAACTGTATTATGTACTTTTAAATTCATACCACAAAACCTTACAGTTTATTGTAGGTATTGTGTAAAAATTCGCTGAAGGTAAAAGCTAAATTGACCCTAAAATATGATATACGCGGTGCGACATAAGCCTTGTTCGCGGGATAAATTCCGAATCAGTTCAGGACCGACATTTGTCTATGGTATCCGTAAAACACGCCTCTGCTAAGTATAAAACATAATTTATAAAATTTCAATACTTATCTCGGTTTTAAGCACAATTAAACCGGTATAGAGACCAACAAATTATTACTTTTGACTTAACAACAGTTTTTACAGATTCCATTGATGCTAGAGTCAAAAGTTATAGGTTAGGTTGGTATTCCTTTGAGACAATTTACTTTATCGTCCCCCAGCATTTGATGTCATTATTTTGTCAAGTGCCCGCTCGTTGTCCTCATTTTTGGACTCTAATATCAACAGTACAATGTGCAGTGATCACTTCTTGAATTTAGTGATCTTATTTTGCTATTGGTTTCTTCTTTATTGATAGATTTATGTCCAAATCGCTTTAGATATTGTGTTTGATCCATTGGTAGAACCGCTCGGAATCTTCTCACCGCAAACCCAAAAGAGTTACTATTGAATTTAAGTCTATTTGGTTATCTACGTAAATTGTTGTATTTCTGCTCAATACCTCACTTTCCTTCAACCCTCTAGAAGCCTTCTCTATTCTGTAAAATTCAGTTTTTAGTCTTTCTTATTCTGAATGTTCAATTCCTTCGAATATCCACTGGATCTTGTTTAACTTTTATCA
The DNA here is from genome assembly GCF_026230105.1 of Diorhabda sublineata. Classification (NCBI taxonomy): domain Eukaryota; kingdom Metazoa; phylum Arthropoda; class Insecta; order Coleoptera; family Chrysomelidae; genus Diorhabda; species Diorhabda sublineata. The sequence continues at coordinate 2,862,305 of NC_079479.1, forward strand.
ATTCTCACTCAACTGGAGATTGTTTTTCGAAGCTGCACTTTGTATGAACAATTCTATAGGATACTAGCTTTAGATTGCTTCTTGTGCAGCACTTCTCATAGCTTCCCATTGCTACTATCCTTAGCATTTTGGTTTTTTTCTTCCCAAACTGCCATCATACTACTTTTAATTCGATTATAATTTTAGTTAAATAGTTAAATCCAAAACATCCTACTGACCGCGCCAATTAAAATTGCATACGTTTATTCATAAAAGCAGTAAACAATTTGTTTGACAAACAAAATTCGTTTTATACTTTCAATTGAAGTTACTGTCAGGTATTTATCGCAAATTTTGTTATTTAAGTTTTACCTTATACCTTTTATTAGTTTTGTACTATTTAAGATTTTCCAAGCACTTTAATTAATGATTAATTTTAAATTTACATCAAAATTAGAATCTAAACTGAAATTTACGTTCCGTTTTCGTCTGGAATGGTTACCATGTGGATTTATTAAAGAATTTCTTTTTCGAAAGAACCAAATAAAAAAAAGTACAAGCATTTTCGAAACCTGTTCCATTTGATATAGTCGATTCTACAAAAACAACTGTAGTAATGCGTTCCTAAAAATAACTGCTATGCATTTAATAAAAAAATCTGTTTCTTTTTATTTTCGAACGCCTGTTGCAACCCCACAGAACGCCCTTCTGAATAATATATACAAATATGTCTCTCTATGTGATGTTTAATTATTTAGGACATATAAACACTATTTTAGTAGCAGACTGTTCGTAATAATACCGCAAAGGATAGACTTATCACCCATACTAAATTTGTCATTTATTTAGTTAACAGGAGATGGGAAAATATGAAAAAGATTTCGTTAAGGGTAATTATGCTGTCAATAATGGTCCAGGCGACAGATATGTTCTCAAATGAATGTCGAATAGTTCTACACTGGAAAAATTGTAATGCTGTGACGTTTTATTGGAATCTCATACCTGCAAACCATCAAAAACCGTCCTCGGTGCATAGCTGGAGATTTCACGCTTCCAAGAAGGATCCAGACCAGCAGGTTGGAACAAACCTCATATCTATCTGATTAAATATAAGATCGCAAGTCGTTTACAGCGTTTAAGGTACTTCAAAGTAAATTATTCCGAAATGCTGGAGGAGATATAATAGATACCAAAGTCACCAAGGTGTAGAATTGAGTTTGCTAGCAATTTAATGTCTCAAATTTTGATATTACTGAAAAAATAAACTCTATAACTAATATACAATATATAAAAACCAGTTTTTTTGACATAGAACCAAGCTTTGGTGATTTTTACACACATGATTTCAATTGGCAAATGATTGTGCATTTTTTTCGCATTTTACAGTATTGAGCTTTAACTAATTTTGAACGTGGAATAGGTAGATGTAATATAACTGCTTATGGATTAGGCAAGCGGATTCAAATATGATTAAGCAAGGAAAAGTCAATATTTTGACTTATTTGAAGAAGTCCTGGCATTGAGTCGCGTAACACATCAAAAGGGCATAAGAATTTTAGGATTGCCCCATATGCAATATCGTTGATAAATAAAATAGGGTCTAATACTGAGCCTTGAGGCACTCCACATTCTATTGACTTGCAAGAAGACATCGTTGTATCAACCATTACTGGCTGACTTATGATGGTGAGGTATGACTTGAACCTTGCGAGAAGTGTTCCCTTGAAACCGTACAAAATATAGAAGAAGACAGTAAAGTTCTAAAAATACTGATAAATGGGAAATCGAACAATAACAAATAAAACTTGTGTTGTATTGATACAAGAAGAAGAAATTATAGATCGGTGTCAAGAACTTGTTAATGTAGAAGAAGAGCATCAACTGAAAATACAAAATAAAAGGTATCTAGAATTAGAAAACGACGAAAGAAAGAATTAAATTTAGAACGCCGCAATTCTTAACTAATCAATCCCCAGACGATGAATACATAAGTATTCGAAAGCTTGGAAATATATTAGAGTTAGTACACTTTGGTGTTGAGTTTTGCCACAATCCCACTACGAAAACTATCATAATCTAACTGGCGAAGACTTCGTTCCAATTCAGTGTTCACATTAGATTGTTTTGCGATTACGAGTTGTTAGTATTAAAATTTTAGTTTGAAATTTGTTAATATTCTGAAAAATTGCTAGATTAACGTTAATGCGTTGATTTTATGTCTGTATCCCAGAGAACAATATAGAAAATCAAATTAGATTTGAGGCCCGAGTTTAAGAAAGACCCACATACATCGAAAACCCACTGCATTCGAAATTTTATAAAAAATGATTTCTGTAATGTTACAATTTCTTATTTCTCAGTGTACGTGAAAGAATTCGAAATTGTTTATTTATTTTCCTTTCCCAGTATCTTCGTTTGGCGCTTTCGGCGTCTTATCTAGCTGTTGAGCTATTCTGGCGGCTAATCATGTTCCCAGAGCTCGCTGAGGGCGACTTCCAAGAATCAGGGTTGAGCTTTGCCTACCCTCACCGACATAAATATATCTTTAAGAGGTTCCGTAATATTTAAGATGATTTGGACACAACTTGATAAATGTTTTTCACTTATACATCAGTGGAGTTTCGGTTATTTTACGAGGACGCGTCAAAAAATTTTTTTTTATCAAATGCATTTTAATGTTTGAACGGTTAACGCCATATTTTTCAAATTATTTCGATTGCGGATACCTCAAATTGATTTTCAAAATATTCGGTTTGTAGAATCACAAGAAATTCAGTAAACCACAGTTTAATAATATTGAAATTGGAAGTACATAGTAAATTTATCTCTCAAAAATGATACGTTTTTCTATTTACTGATTTATTTTATACGCGATTTCGTATTTTTTTCTTGTTCTTGTCAACTAAATTGAACTTCCTGGAACCGTTGGTGATTTTTCACAGTGAACCTCTACACCAACACTCGCAATTACACTGTTTCTGAAGACGATAATTTCGTTATCGAAACAAGCGTCAAACAGTGTAGTGGTTAGGTTAGGTAGTATAAATAGTGTGTTCAGTATAGTTCTCATCACGTAAATAACCTTTGATAGATGTAAAATATAAAAAACTAAGCAAAATTATAGACGGATTGTGTACAAATGTACTGACTTTGAACGATGATGAAACATGTAATTTTGGGATCAATTTGCAGAGCAGCACTTGCAGACACTGTCCAGGAAACCATAATTCGAAAAATTACTGATTTATAATATCGTATAAAGCTTTGGGATGTAAAATATTCTCAAATATGTTGGAACTTCATCTGGGTTTCATTCCAGTAAATTTTTGTGCTGTTCATAACAATTGAGGACATCAAGATAGTTATTTAATGGAGAAGCGCTATCAAGGAGAATGGATTCCACGAATGCTAGCAAATTGTTGTTAGAAGACTTAAACCAGAATTCCACAAAGCAAAAATTATAGAAGGATTGTGTACAAATGTACTGACTTTGAACGGTGATGAAACATGTAATTTTGGGATCAATTTGCAGAACAGCACTTGCAGACACTGTCCAGGAAACCATAAATCAAAAAATTACTGATTTATAATATCGTATAAAGCTTTGGGATGTAAAATATTCTCAAATATGTTGGAACTTCATCTGGGTTTCATTCCAGTAAATTTTTGTGCTGTTCATGACAATTGAGGACATCAAGATAGTTATTTAATGGAGAAGCGCTATCAAGGAGAATGGATTCCACGAATGCTAGCAAATTGTTGTTAGAAGACTTAAACCAGAATTCCACAAACCAAAAATTATAGAAGGATTGTGTACAAATGTACTGACTTTGAACGGTGATAAAACATGTAATTTTGGGATCAATTTGCAGAGCAGCACTTGCAGACACTGTCCAGGAAACCATAAATCGAAAAATTACGGATTTATAATATCGTATAAAGCTTTGGGATGTAAAATATTCTCAAATATGTTGGAACTTCATCTGGGTTTCATTCCAGTAAATTTTTGTGCTGTTTATGACAATCCAGGTCATCAGGATAATGATTTAATGGAGAAGCGCTATCAAGAAGAATGGATTCCTCGAATGCTAGCAAATTGTTGTTAGAAGACTTAAACCAGAATTTCACAAACTAAAAAATTATAGAAGGATTGTGTACAAATGTACTGACTTTGAACGGTGATAAAACATGTAATTTTGGGATCAATTTGCAGAGCAGCACTTGCAGACACTGTCCAGGAAACCATAAATCGAAAAATTACGGATTTATAATATCGTATAAAGCTTTGGGATGTAAAATATTCTCAAATATGTTGGAACTTCATCTGGGTTTCATTCCAGTAAATTTTTGTGCTGTTTATGACAATCCAGGTCATCAGGATAATGATTTAATGGAGAAGCGCTATCAAGAAGAATGGATTCCTCGAATGCTAGCAAATTGTTGTTAGAAGACTTAAACCAGAATTTCACAAACTAAAAAATTATAGAAGGATTGTGTACAAATGTACTGACTTTGAACGGTGATAAAACATGTAATTTTGGGATCAATTTGCAGAGCAGCACTTGCAGACACTGTCCAGGAAACCATAAATCGAAAAATTACGGATTTATAATATCGTATAAAGCTTTGGGATGTAAAATATTCTCAAATATGTTGGAACTTCATCTGGGTTTCATTCCAGTAAATTTTTGTGCTGTTTATGACAATCCAGGTCATCAGGATAATGATTTAATGGAGTAGCGCTATCAGGAGGAATGGATTCCATGAATGCTAGCAAATTGTTGTTAGAAGACTTAAACCAGAATTTCACAAACTAAAAAATTATAGAAGGATTGTGTACAAATGTACTGACTTTGAACGGTGATAAAACATGTAATTTTGGGATCAATTTGCAGAGCAGCACTTGCAGACACTGTCCAGGAAACCATAAATCGAAAAATTACGGATTTATAATATCGTATAAAGCTTTGGGATGTAAAATATTCTCAAATATGTTGGAACTTCATCTGGGTTTCATTCCAGTAAATTTTTGTGCTGTTTATGACAATTGAGGACATCAGGATAGTTATTTAATGGATAAGCGCTATCAAGGAGAATGAATTGTTGTTATAAGACTTGAAAAAGATCTTCCACAAACTAAATCTTCACTAAAATAATTATTTATTCTAGATTAAGCAATAATATCTGTAAATAATAATAAATGTCAACTTCATCAACTACAATTGTAGACACACAGTGATGTCGTCTTAAAAACAGGCTGAGCTTTTGTGGTTCAGAGTAGACGACTGGAATTTACTTTCTCCTATTGGGAAAATTTCTCATTTTTGACATCGTGGGAATGGAATAAAAATGTACTTTTCTAAAGCAAGGGATTTAGTCTATCACTGACGATTGTGGATTGAGTCCTCACAAACTAGTTTGAAAGCATAACGGAACTAAATTCCCGGTTGCTCAACACGCTTGGAAACTTGGCGACGATTTTTTTGCTTGGACCACAGTTTGGTTACTGAAAAAGTCACCTTCACCAAAAAAGTTTTGCCCAAGACCATAAAAATGTTTGAAATGATCCTTCAATAAACCACCATTTCACGTAATGCTCCACTTGATAAGATATTTTATGAAAGATGTGCCTTCCTCAACTCCAGCGAGACAAAAATTCATAAAAGCAATAATATATTTAAATGCTTGTACTTTCTACGAAAATATATGTTTTGATGTTACAAAGAAGCTTTACGTTTTATTTTTTTATTATTATTTAGCGGCTTTAGTACATTTAAAATTGTTGAGTTAAGATTTTGTATAATCGAATTCTGTAGAGCCGAATCCTCTTAAGAATAAATTGACCCGCAAACGAGAGCTGAAAATGTTCATCAATAAAAATTTAATGATAGGGATTTGATACTGAACATTTTTTGGAAAAAAAAATTATCAGTTTATTAGATTAGATATGATGTAATTTTAGGAAATTGTTTACCCAAGAATTTCATTTCTATAAGGATCCGAACCATTTTAAAAATTGTTCAAAAGAAATTATCCAATTCTCAACGTAATCTCCCCCTTTTCTTCTTAGCCAAATGCGGCTGTTTTTGCTTAACTAATACTAAACAACGTGGCGTCTTCAAACATATGCATTATAGATTGTGGTATTTTTCAAGCAACTACCGTCATCTCTACGTCAAGTCAGGTACTCCTGGGACCATGCGGGTACTCCCATTTAGATTCTTTGTTTCATCATTCTACTAAAAGAAGTGATACGCCTATGGATTACGAATGTTACATCATTTTATTACTCCCTTACAAAATTTACTAGATTTGAAAATCATTAAATCAGTCTTTAGCATCGATTTAAAATTTGGAAACGTCATTAATGACGTACGTCATTTGTTATGATGTGTTACTACTATATAGAGATATTGATGTTAACCTTTATCAACTATATTATTATTTAATTCTTCTTTAAAGATAATAATAATAAAAGCATGAGTGCCAATACCTTTTAGTTCAAATTTAGTACTTTATACCACTCCTTTCATTTCAGACGCCGGCAACTTTTGCATATCTTATAATCTGGTCTGCCTTAAGCAGCGTTCGGTTCTTGTTTTCAGAGCAGTTCGTGGTTTAAAAATATGCCGGAGTGGTTCCTTTTGAGAACAATATACATCGAACTAGACTCTTTATCTTCATTTAATCAGATATACGATCGTTTGTTTTGGATTTCTTTGAGTAACTTGAGAACCCAACCAATATCCAACTATTTTTAAATTAGGATTGTAACGGTTTTGAAATGGTTGCATATTGTTGACGAAATTTTATTAGCAATTCAATTATATAATATTATAAAATTATTTAAATTGATTATAATGAAAATAATTTTCAAATTCTTTCGTATATGTGTCATATGTCATATTAACATAACCTAAAAACAGGAATTGGACTTTTCCTATATTTAACCAGCTGTCAGAATTTTCACAGATATTGTTATGGATTAAGGCATCAGTTTGTAGGTTAAAAGAAAATAATTAAAACGAATTTATTGTAAAAACGTTATGTTTAATGTAAAAAAATATAAATAACACGGATTACACATTTTAAATTTAAAATCTAGGCTTTAGAAATATAGTTAAGTTGATTGTAACACATAAGATCATAGATCTTTACAATCAATTAAAATTCTAGAAACTATTGAAACTAAACATAGATATTTACTAGAAAATTTATGATCTAGGGTTTCTACATATCAACAGTTATCAACGAAAGAGAAGAAGAGCTTAAAAGAACCGAGAGATAGATAATGAAAAAGAAGAGGCAGGCCGAGAAAGACTTGGAAAAACTTAATATAGAGAGGGCAACATACCAGAACTGAAAGGAATGGAAAATAAGAACAAAAGCAGCCAAGATAAACTATAAAGAAAACAAAAATAGAAAACGAGAAGTAATCCACCTCAAAAAAGGATTTCAAAGCGCTAAAAGCGATAGACATAATCCAAAGGATAGAAAGACTCGATGATGATGATGATGATGATTTCTATAAAACATTAGATAGTTACAACTGGTAATAACAAGCATATAAAACAGGAAAAATAGTTATAGAAGCTCTCTTTTGTCGTTTGATATGTAAGAAAATTCTCGATTAGTTCCTGAGTTCCTGAATTAAATGAAGTGAAGCTGTTGGTAGTCAGCCTGTGGGAAACTAACCACCAGAAGATCAGTGGGCAGACCTCGTGGACATCGACATCGTAAGATAGAGACTGAAGAATACGGGACAAGACCTAGAATAAGTGGAAAAAGACGAAGACGTGTTTAGAACAGTTCTTGTACATGGTAGTGACATCTCGGTGCTCACAAGACATCTTTAGTAGAATGGCAAGCAATAGTCCGGCAGAAAGGATTTGGTTGGTTAGAAAATTTGTTTTCACTTGGAAAAACCGTCAAAAAGTTACGTGAATATTATTTTATTTGTGTTTTTTCACATAGAGTGATTAAGTGTTGGAATTTTTGTAATATTATTAAGAAAATTCGATATTATAATTATTATAATCTGTCAAAATATATTGATGTAGTATTTCTAAGAAAATAACTATTAATACTGACAATATAAATAATGGTATATCATCGGAGGTAGAGAAACGGCCCTTTATCACAAGATTTTCGAGAAATACCAAATACCTTACCCACCCACTAACAAATCCCCATTCTCAAAAAAATTCCACAGGTTCTATTGTGAAAGTCAGATTATCAGGTTAATACGAAAAGTGCCAATAAAAGAATCAGCAGGTATGTGACCAGGTAACTGGGTATAAATTTCCGTATTTTATTTAAATAAAATTAATAAGAAATATGACAAAGTCTGTTTACTTAACATTTGGATACTTAACACTGTTGGAAAATAGATAAGCATCAATTTTTTTGTGTTAAAATCAAGCTACGTTTACCTAGATCTTCCAAATACTGCTCTAGATGGGTTTATGCTGGACAACACCCTCAGACCATCCTCTAAAAATGACCACCAGATGAGCGATCAATATTCCAAAGATTGACGAATCTGGACCTTGGAGTGTATTGCGAAGAAAACATCTTTTTGTGGAGGTGTCTTAGATATTTGGTCCACATAACTAAACAAAGACATATTACTCGTAATCTCAACAGAAATGACCAAATTCGAATCCATAATGTTCCAAGATCGGTATTGATGGTACTATTTGTTGTTGTCCAAAGGATTGGATATAAATCAGTTTGGCATTTTTGTCGACTATATCTTTGAATGAATTAAAGTAGAATAGACGAAAAAATACAAGTGTGTGTATGACGAAATGGATGAATTGTTGAAAAAGCTATCAAGTCATTTTTTAGAGCTGACACATTAATATTACGTAAATCAAAACCGAGAAAAAGGAAAACCATGAGCAACACGGGATGAAAAAAGGACGGTGATGGATCAAAGCGAAGAATTTGGTGCAAGATGGGGGTTTTTTATAATAATTTATAGGTTAACTAAACCCTAAAGGATCAAAAAGGAACAGATTTTATATAAAAGTGCGTGCATAAAACGGTCCACTGTAATCTTTGGAATTTAACTATATTTTTAAACTATATCTGTATTTTGGTGGAAAAGTGTCTATAAAGATCGTAGTATTGTACTTATTGGCGAGAGGTTTTCCAGGAAAATAAAATGATTAATTGTCTGTATGCTTATTTCGCTACGCCAATGTTCCAATAACTCAGCATGACGAAATAATATAAATAAATATTGATAAATTTATTGCGACCTATCGAATGCTATTTAATTTTCTGTTTATCTTTGGGTGAGTACATTTAAAAATTAAATCACCTAACAAACAACTAGAAACGATAAGGAGAATCGAATTAGGGCAATTATACAACTACGTGTTGTTCAGAATGTGGAAAAACAGTAATTTATTCATTCATTAAACTAAACACTCCGTTGGGTATGACTTTCTACAATTGGAATCAAACGAAATCAAAATTACACCAAAAATTAAAAAAAAAGTGTATTTATAACACTGCTATAGTAATTTTTTCTTAAATCTTATATATAATTATGAAAATACAAGCGAAATATGTTGAAACTGAGCTAATTAACACGTTTACTGCCGATTTATCAAGAAAGAATTCAAAATCTGCAAAGAGGGCATTTTGATGATAAATATGTGTTAATGGGGCGAAAACTCAATATTCCATTATTAATAATTGAAAAGAAAATGACAATTACGTCGATTCATCAATATCTGAATACAGGATAATATAAGTTTCACGATGCTTTAAAAATTTCAAAATTTATAAAGGAATTTATTTCCTTAAAAACCCCTCTATAAAAATGGTATGTTTTTATAGAGTTGTACGTACTGAACACACTATTTACACTACCACTACACCAACACTCCCAATTATAATATTTGAAGCGCGTTTCGACAACCAAGTTATCGTCTTCAGAGACTGAAGTTGAACCAAAACGTAATAACTTGACTTACCTGTTATTTTATTATTTATTTAAGTTTACATTTACAATTATTTACCTATAATTGTGAGTGTTAGTGTAGTGGTAGTGTAAACAGTGTGTTCATTATGAATATCACTGACGGTTCCAGAAATTCCAGCTTAGTAGTACGTGTGTTCACGAAAATCTGACTTGATAGAGTTGTTCGTCGTTATGAGCTCCGAAGTTCTTGCTGCTGCTGCTGCTGCGGTTTAGCTGGATAGTAAGTGTATAGTTACGAAATTGACGTGTGATGATGTATACGTCGGTTTCTTCATATCTAAATATCTAACGACTAATGTAAACCAAGCCTAAGAAGCTTTCAATTGTTATAATATCAATCTAGTGCCTTGGATCCATTTTTACCAATATTCAAACTAAAAGTATGCTTATTATGAAAGATTGAGGTGTTTTCTATGACTTTTTTTGAACTAACTTTGCGTTTACAAGGATGATAGCAAAAGTACCAAGCCCAACAAAGAAGACACAAAAATTTTGGACAAAAATATTTTAATTTCTCAACGTAATCTTCTTTTAGCTTCATACACTTTTTCCAGCGATATTCAAATAAGTTCGATACCATTTTTATAATAAGAATCAATTGCAATAACGAATCTGTGAGCTGGTGGATTGTCTTGATGCAACAAACTTTCTCCTTAACCAAATGCGGCCATTTTTGCTTGATTTCTTCCCTCAAACGTTGTATAATACTCGTGGTTGACAGTTTTTCCTTTTTTAAGATAATCAAAGGAAATTATCCCACGCGCCACTCAAAAAACCAACCCCATGACCTTACCTACAGATGGAACGGTCTCTACCTTCTTTGGAACCGTTTCAACCCATTGCTTCGATTGTTTTTTTGTTTCGGATATGATGTGATGTATCAACGTTTTATCCATGGTCATAAAACGGACCCAAACACGATGGAAACATCTTCACGTTGCCGTTTTTCTACATTGTGAGCAAACGCAACACCCATCTTGCGGTAGTACAGCTTTTTTTGTCCAAATTCTCAGTTAATATGCGATGTATCACACTTTTTGAAATGTCAACTACGTCTGCTAGCTCTCGCACATCATCCAGTACAGCTTTGTTGATTTTCTTCAACATTTCTGGAGACAACTGGTCAACCACTGCGATGCTGGTCAACCAATCTCACCCAGAGTAGAATCTAGTACAGCTTTTATATTCGTTACGCTAAGACCTTTCAAATGAAACATTTCTTTCAAGGTTTATAAATTCTCTGAAAACTATGCCAGGTACTTTTGGAACCCTCCCCATCGTAATGAATCTGAGTCTAACGGCGGCTATCCCCAGTTCAAATACGATCGTCCAAAGTAAGACAGAATCGAGGCCAAAAAGTCAGTTACAAGCATACAGGGTGAGGAAAAAAATACTGATGTTTATTGTCCACCATTGTCGATCTATGAATTCAAGTAAAACAGTTGAAATTAGTAGTCAGTATATTTCATAACTAGAAGTAATGAATTTTTAAATATCATCATCCCTTGTAGCTTTATTGTATGACAAACTTATTTGTCTGTCCACTTATTTTCTTCAGTCCCGATCTAGGAATGTCGATGTCCATCTCTTTGGACGTTTGCCTGCTGATCTTCTGGTGGTTGGTTGAATGCTTGCTGCACCAGCACCAGGATCACCTACCAGTTGATTCTAACCCAGAACGATCAGACTTTCCTCCCGTAATTAAAATTTTTTTGGTGGAATATCCTAAAAGGCACTGAACGTTTCTATGTTAGCCGTGTGTTTAAGTATGACTTCGGTAGTAAATGAATGAATTAATATTATTTGAATTTATAAATCGTTTAAATGTTAAAAACAACGTAGTTCCGCTAAAGTTTTAAATAAAAATGTCAATGAACTTGGAATTAAAGCGATTGTAATATAATCCAAGTGATTATATCATTGTGGACCTTCAAAATTTAATGTAAAACATGGTTAGAATTTTCATGATTCGCCAATATTGATTCATTAAAATTTCATCGAGTTATACGAGGCTACCAACAACTTGATATCAAACTTCACCATAACTTAGAAGATGTCGACGACAAGGTTAAACAGACGCGCGTGACACACAATTAATTTTAGCTGTATATTCTTTATCAATTCACCCTTATAAACCGCGGTTATTTGGTTGAAACTTTTATAATGTATATACAGGGTGTTTTAAAACGTTCGCGTGCGAGTTATATCGATTAAATCGATTAAAAATCACCAAACACGCAAAAAACTCGTAGATTAATCGCAAATTAACAACAAGGTTTAGCCAATCAAAGCTTGTGGAACGTTTAAGTTCCTCCCTATCGATCGGTCAAGAGAGCCATAAAAGTATTTAGCTGCTGCCGCATTTTTGAGCTTTGCGTTATAGACATGTGATTGTTTGGTGATTTTTAATCGATTTTTTTCGCTTAATGCGTGCGAACGTTTTGAAAGACCTTGTATACTTCTGTGAGATAAACTTGAATGCTTTGTTCTTCCTAGGACTTGTTTTTACATCTATTTCTTTTATATATATATATATATAGTATTTAGATTTCGGCCGATATTGGCGTCGAATTTCAAAACAAAAACTAATATAAAAATAACTTACAACGTTTCTTATAGCCTAAATATTTAAATATATATTTAGACGTTATTATCATGTTAATTTCAAATCTAAGAAATGTACCACGTGCCTTCCACGTTTCCCTGAAATATCATTACGTTTTACAAACAATCTTGTACGCAACTAGTTCTAATATGTCTTCAAATGTTGACTTTTTGTTTTTCGAATATCAATGAGCGATGAATTTTTTTTTTCAATGGATATTCCCGCCGTTTTAGACAAACATCAAATTTTAGATGAATTTTTTATTTTTCTCCGCATCCTGTGCTAGAACAGGTCCGGATTAAGAAAATTTTGTAGCGACTGCTTTCCAGAAAAGTAGTTTTCGTGATACAAACGACCCACTGGTTAACAAAAATTTTAACTTGTTATTTTGTCGCATGAAATTTTGAATATCAGCTAACAATAATATGTGATTGAAAAAAACCAGGTTGAGTTATCGGGGTTGAGAATGATCTTAATCAAAAAAAGCAACCGCCACAAAAAAACTGGACGTGATATTCAATCAAAGCCATTCACAAAGCCATAATCGTATCAAAAGTAGTCCGTTTTCTGCGAGAAACCAGGATTTTCAGCAGTAAGGATGATGTTTATTTCTCTTTGGCAGATTTCTCTTTGTCTGTCCTACCGATGACAATTGAAGAGGATAACGAAATTTCTGAAACATTCCCAGTTTTCTGTGTTATCCCAACGTATATTGCGGTAAGTACTGCAGTTTCTGATTGCTCCCTTGCAGCTTTTTGTAGATTTCTGCCATCTCCATGGTTTTTCTTCAGAACGAAGCTACGTACAGGATGGTTGAGTAGGCAGTTGCACCCAATACTTTTCTTCTTTTTGCCTTTGGTTCTGAAGCATTTGCATCAGTCCTGTATCGCACCAATAAGCTTTAATGTCTTCTCGATGGTTTTCATAACATGATGCGAGAATGTTTGTGTCCATCCATACTTTGAGGTACTTGTGCCTTATAGCTACGTTGTCTACTTTGAATTCAATTGGATCTAGTCTTCAAGCCGCTATGAATAGTCTTGATATTACAGAAGTAGAATGTCAGAGCTGATTTTCATCCTTTGTAGCTCGTTTGCCATTTACTACTTCTGCTAACTGTCTAATGAAGTCGACTGACTACCGATCACTGTTACTTTCCCCAGGTGGTTCACGGTAAGTTTCATATGCTACTAGTTACTCCAGGAAACATCACAAAAGTCCCTAAATTGGTTATATCTAATCGTGAATTGAAATTGCGTAACATAGCTAATGTCTTAAAGATATCAGAAGGTAATGCGTTTACAATTATGCATGAACATTGATGGTTAGAAAGCTTTTTTCAAAGTGGATGCTGCCTTCAGTCATGGTCGATCAACGTGTTAATGATTTAGAGCAGTATTTGATCTTTTTTACACGTAATTATCATATTGTTTGCGTCGATATGTGATAATTGATGAAGCATGGATTAATCATTTCAATCGGGAATCAAAACGATCATCATCTGAGTGGACTGCAGTCGGTGAACCACGTCCAAAGGCACAACAGTCAGCTGGGAAGGTTATGGCTCCAGTATATTGTTCATTAACTATCTCCAAAAGGGAGAGACAATCATTATAGAATACTTCTTGGAGTTGTTGGATAGTTTGAATGCGAAAATAAAGGAAAAACGGCCTCATATGTCGAAGAAAAAACCACACCGATTCACAAGTCGATGGCAACGATGTTTCGAGTCCAGTTCTGTCCCCTAATGACTACTGATTATTCGATGATTTAAAAAAAATGATGTTATACCTGCGTAACTCATTACACTTCATTCATTTTTCGGAACTGTACTTCTGGAAGTGATAATTTAGAGCGTGTGCTGATAGTTTATCTGATAAGATAACGATCTCTGTGTATTATTGTTTAATTGGCGTTTCTTCTTTACTATTTTTACTTTTAATAGGTTGCGGTTGAATAAAAAAACCCACCTAAGGTCGATAAAATTATTCTGTACTATTATATTCAGTTTGCATGCGTCATAAACTATCTAAAACAGACGCAAAAGCGTGTAAAACACAGTCTTTGTAACAAGTCGTGCTTGGTAACCCCAAAACACTAATATTATTTATCAAAGGTTCATCCAAAAAGAGAAATATTGAAAAAGGATTTACACACAGTCCTGCAAGTAGGTGAAAGCCAATCTTGTATGAGAAGCTACAAAATATGATCCCAAATTTACTCAACTCCATTTTAAAGACGTGAAACATCTGCTCCAATATATCATAAAGAATTTATCAGCATTGTCATTAGAATTCCGCTGGAAGGAGCTTTTCAAAATTGAAACTAATTAAAAATTATTTAGGAAATACTATAGGTCAGGAGGTAGGTAGTTTTATCTATTGAAGCAGATATAGCATCTTAGATCAATTACGGAAGAATCATTAAGGAGTTCAATAAAATCAAAAGTAGAAAATTGTTGCGTTCAGAGGGCCTGCCACAAACAGGTAAAAGAAATACGTAAAGCAGTATACTATAATCGTCAAAAATTATTTGAGAAGTTATTTCAATTCACTAGTTTTGCTTCCGCAAACCTCTTTCAACAATAGATCAAGTACATCGTATAAAAAATATAATAGAAACATTTCTTGACTTCAAGTGGATAGCAAACTGAAGTTTTGGAAAAATATCGAAAAGAAAACAGAGGAATTGAAACTATATTGGTTATTAGGAAGAAGTTCCCAACTTACTATTAAAAATAAGGTGCTAGTATACAAATTCTCAAACTGGTTTGAAACTAAGGCCCATTTCGCACCAAGCCAATCCAGTCCATTCGCTTCTAGTCAAGTTATCTTCAGTCTTCAGTCAAGTCACGTCAAAATTTGCTTTCGTACTGAATATGTCGCTTGTTGAGTCTGAGTCAGTCAGTGTTGCGAAGAATTTGTGACAAGATGGAAGATCTTCTGCAAGCCATAATTTTCCTCCGATTATACAGAAGAAGGAAGATGAAGAAAAGTCGAGATTTCTGTTGAGTTCATCCCATACATTCAAGAAGACCAGTGTTGGGTTCTTTCTTTCTTTTCGAAAATTTTATAACTATTTTCGCATGAGCCCAGATTTGTTTCGGAACAAAACTCAATCGATTTTCAACTTCAATCCTTAAGACAAGTATCCACGGAGCAAATACAAAGGCAATGCAGATCCGAGAACAATTATCAGAGTATTTCATGTCACCAGAAGGTTCTGTACAATGGCAAAAATATACTGTAATAAAAACCTAGTTACTTACCAGTCTTGGCAAGTCTTGACGCGTTGGGACTTGACGGGACGCGCTTAGTATGTAACCAGATTTACACATTCTCTTTGTTTTAATGGTAAGTTAATATTTCCAATTCAAAAGCGTCCCACTTGACTGGACGCGAATGGACCCAATGGACCTAAGAGGCTGTACTAGTAATAATCAAGATACAGTCCTCAGGTTAAAACTCATCAAACCTTTTGAACTGAAGTGTTAAAACCCAGCTCAATAATTAGTATCAACACTTGCTTTGTTTCTCTAATGGAAAAAAAGGTTTTCTCCCGAAGGACACTGTTTGGTTGTTAACCTGAACGTCTTGACTTGAGGTGTATGATAAAGAAGAAACCTCAAATTCAATGTAGTATTTTTTCTTACTCTTTGATCACTTTTCTTCGTCACTATTCTTTGATAAAAATAGCTGAAGAGGGAGAAAAAATAAAATATATGGAAGCTCCAATGAGTAAGATAGAGCACTCAAACTGTACAGTACTTTTTTCGAAATCACGTATTCGGAAAAGTATTAGATTATATTGTCAATTGCCATACTTAATTATGATTTATGTGTTTTAGATACAGTGTTTCACAAATGATTCTGCAAAAGTATAAATATTATATTTCTTGATATAACTTTGTTTAAATATCCATTTGTAAATATTAACACATATCCATTTAAATTTTAAATACAATGTTGGCGAACTAAATTTGTGAACCATGACTGCATGCTATTATCGTGCGTAATGAGAATGTCATGCACTAGTGGATATTTATACAAGGGAACTACGAAATATCATTGACAAAAAACAACATAGATATCGATATAGTTATTTCCTTATCAATGTATGAAAAAAAAGTACAAAGTAATATCCTAATAGATCAATTATGACGTCTATTAGTGATATTTCGTTTATTCAAAAATAAAAAATAAGTAAATAACCATTAAAACGAAGTAAAATGGCGATATAAACACCGAAATTTATCGGCGTTTACGAAATCAATTCAGTAATGTGTGCCCGAGTAAGTCTACTGTATTTAAAAGGGCCAAAGCGTTCGAAAATAGCCTCGAAACCTTCACGAATTAGCCGCAGCATCAAACCAGATCTCATTCGACTTATTTTTGAAAACCGTAGAAGGAATGCTGGAAAAATTTCGCCTTCAACTACTGAACTAGCAAAATACCGTTAAATCGTCCTATTTTTTTAGTAAAAGGGCGGTATAAACACCGAAATTTATCGGCGTTTACGAAATCAATTCAGTAATGTGTGCCCGAGTAAGTCTACTGTATTTAAAAGGGCCAAAGCGTTCGAAAATAGCCTCGAAACCTTCACGAATTAGCCGCAGCATCAAACCAGATCTCATTCGACTTATTTTTGAAAACCGTAGAAGGAATGCTGGAAAAATTTCGCCTTCAACTACTGAACTAGCAAAATACCGTTAAATCGTCCTATTTTTTTAGTAAAAGGGCGGTATAAACACCGAAATTTATCGGCGTTTACGAAATCAATTCAGTAATGAGTGCCCGAGTAAATCTACTGTATTTAAAAGGGCCAAAGCGTTCGAAAATAGCCTCGAAACCTTCACGAATTAGCCGCAGCATCAAACCAGATCTCATTCGACTTATTTTTGAAAACCGTAGAAGGAATTCACGAACACCTACAACTACTGAACTAGCAAAATTTGATGCTGACTCAATACCAGGTGAAGCTGGACGGTTCTAAACGCGAATCTTCACTACAGATGAAACATTGGTGAAGTACTACACTCCCGAAAGCAACGTGTCGTCTAAAGTGAAGACAACCAAGTCAGCAGATTACAACAACCTTCTGAAAGCACACGCGAAACTCACTTATCTCCATATCGCGCGTTTCTTGCTCTGTATAAGATCAGAGTTACCCCCTATAATCCGGATTTATCACTCTGCGATTACCACGTGATTGGACTACTGAAAGAGATCAAAAATTCAACACCGAAGTCGAGGTACATGGATGTTCCAGTTGCCCAAGGAATTCTTCGATATCAGCATCGAAAAGCTTTCGGAGAGGTGGTAAAAATATGTAACTATTGGGGGGAATTAACTAGAAAAAGTGTAAATAATTTCTATAACATCTAAAAGTACCAGAGGCTGTCATATTTGAACCATCATCTTGAGTTATAGTTGCTTTATGTTTTTTATGCTATATTAAAGTTGTAAACATTTTTCTCAAGACTTACGAGAGTTTGATATCAAATTTCGATAATTTATTCATATTTTCTACATTATTTTGATGTTGGAATCAAAATTGAATGATTAATTTTGTTAATTATCTAGCTTTTGATCGTTGAGTTAGTCCGTTCTCGATTTACTCAATAATATTCTTCAAAATATAAATATCTATTCCCTTAAAGAAGAAAAAAAACTCAAGTGAAGGTAAATATAGAAGAACTTTACGATATAGGTATGTAGAAGTGAGTGTGTTCTTTGTACTCTATGGAATGTAAGTGTATACTTAAGGATCGGATCTAGCACCAATTACTTTTCATAATTCCGTCCGATATTTCACTAGAAAAACACTTGAACAACTAAATCTTTGTTTATGTAAAAATTTTATTGTATTACTTCTATTAGAATAATCTACAATCATGTAGCTTATGACAAAATAATCAATGATACTAAATTACTAACTATTATTCTCATTCTCACTTACGAATCCATTGTTTTCTACTTTTTTGTTTTTTTTTTAATTGCGAATCCGTACACACCTCATCTTTCCCATGGTTCACCTTTCTTCTATTCTATTTTATGCTTTTTTTTCTGTAACAGTATTCAATTTCTATGTAGTCCTTCAAAAATCAATCATTCTAGATTATCTCCTTCCAATTCCTTATTAGTTCTTCTTCTCCAATACTCAATTGCATTCATTTGGCGACTTTCCAGATCATTGGAGAGTTTTCTAGAATGTTCTCAAACATTCTCAATCGATCATAATAAATTGCATATATTTTGGAACCTTCTAGATCATTCTAGAAGTTTCTAGAACTTCCTTGAACATTCGTAATGGAGCATAACAAATTGCACTCATTTGGGGACTTTCCAGATCAATGGAGAGTTTTCTAGAATGTTCCCAAATATTCTTTTTCGATCATAATAAATTGCACTTATTTTAGAACCTTCTAGATCATTCTAGAAGTTTCTAGAACTTCCTTGAACATTCGTAATGGATCATAATGAATTGCACTCATTCGGGGACTTTCCAGATCATTGGAGAGTTTTCTAGAATGTTCTCAAACATTCTCAATCGATCATAATAAATTGCATATATTTTGGAACCTTCTAGATCATTCTAGAAGTTTCTAGAACTTTCTTGAACATTCGTAATGGATCATAATAAATTGCACTCATTCGGGGACTTTCCAGATCATTGGAGAGTTTTCTAGAATGTTCCCAAACATACTCAATCGATCATAATAAATTGCACTCATTTTGGAACCTTCTAGATCATTCTAGAAGTTTCTAGAACTTTCTTGAACATTCGTAATGGATCATAATAAATTGCACTCATTCGGGGACTTTCCAGATCATTGGAGAGTTTTCTAGAATGTTCCCAAACATTCTCAATCGATCATAATAAATTGCACTCATTTTGGAACCTTCTAGATCATTCTAGAAGTTTCTTGAACATTCGTAATGGATCATAATGAATTGCACTCAATCGGGGACTTTCCAGATCATTGGAGAGTTTTCTAGAATGTCCCCAAACATTCTCAATCGATCATAATAAATTGCACTCATTTTGGAACCTTCTAGATCATTCTAGAAGTTTCTAGAACTTTCTTGAACATTCGTAATGGATCATAATAAATTGCACTCATTCGGGGACTTTCCAGATCATTGGAGAGTTTTCTAGAATGTTCCCAAACATTCTCAATCGATCATAATAAATTGCACTCATTTTGGAACCTTCTAGATCATTCTAGAAGTTTCTAGAACTTTCTTGAACATTCGTAATGGATCATAATAAATTGCACTCATTCGGGGACTTTCCAGATCATTGGAGAGTTTTCTAGAATGTTCCCAAACATTCTCAATCGATCATAATAAATTGCACTCATTTTGGAACCTTCTAGATCATTCTAGAAGTTTCTAGAACTTTCTTGAACATTCGTAATGGATCATAATAAATTGCACTCATTTTGAAACTTTATAGATCATTGGAGAGTTTTCTAGAATGTTCTCAAACATTCTTAATCGATCATAATAAATTGCACTTATTTTGGAACCTTCTAGATCATTCTAGAAGTTTCTAGAACTTTCTTGAACATTCGTAATGGATCATAATGAATTGCACTCATTTTGAAACTTTATAGATCATTGGAGAGTTTTCTAGAATGTTCTCAAACATTCTTAATCGATCATAATAAATTGCAATTATTTTGGAACCTTCTAGATCATTCTAGAAGTTTCTAGAACTTTCTTGAACATTCGTAATGGATCATAATGAATTGCACTCATTTTGAAACTTTATAGATCATTGGAGAGTTTTCTAGAATGTTCCCAAACATTCTCAATCGATCATAATAAATTGCACTCATTTTGGAACCTTCTAGATCATTCTAGAAGTTTATAGAACTTTCTTGAACATTCGTAATGGATCATAATGAATTGCACTCATTTTGAAACTTTATAGATCATTGGAGAGTTTTCTAGAATGTTCTCAAACATTCTTAATCGATCATAATAAATTGCAATTATTTTGGAACCTTCTAGATCATTCTAGAAGTTTCTAGAACTTTCTTGAACATTCGTAATGGATCATAATGAATTGCACTCATTTTGAAACTTTATAGATCATTGGAGAGTTTTCTAGAATGTTCTCAAACATTCTTAATCGATCATAATAAATTGCAATTATTTTGGAACCTTCTAGATCATTCTAGAAGTTTCTAGAACTTTCTTGAACATTCGTAATGGATCATAATAAATTGCACTCATTCGGGGACTTTATAGATCATTGGAGAGTTTTCTAGAATGTTCCCAAACATTCTCAATCGATCATAATAAATTGCACTCATTTTGGAACCTTCTAGATCATTCTAGAAGTTTCTAGAACTTTCTTGAACATTCGTAATGGATCATAATAAATTGCACTCATTCGGGGACTTTCCAGATCATTGGAGAGTTTTCTAGAATGTTCCCAAACATTCTCAATCGATCATAATAAATTGCACTCATTTTGGAACCTTCTAGATCATTCTAGAAGTTTCTAGAACTTTCTTGAACATTCGTAATGGATCATAATAAATTGCACTCATTCGGGGACTTTCCAGATCATTGGAGAGTTTTCTAGAATGTTCCCAAACATTCTCAATCGATCATAATAAATTGCACTCATTTTGGAACCTTCTAGATCATTCTAGAAGTTTCTTGAACATTCGTAATGGATCATAATGAATTGCACTCATTTTGAAACTTTATAGATCATTGGAGAGTTTTCTAGAATGTTCTCAAACATTCTTAATCGATCATAATAAATTGGACTCATTTTGAGACTTTTCAAATTAATCGGGAAATTTCCAGAATATTCTAGATCGAATACAATAGTTTGCAAACATTTTAGAACTATCCAGATCATTCCAGAATATTCAAAACTTTCTATAACATTCTAAATTGATTATAACAGTTGAGCACGTTCTACAACTTTCTAAATCATTCCAGAAATTTTGAGATATTCTTATAAAAGGAAAAAAATATGTGTTTTTTTCGTTTTCGCCACCTACAACCGCCCCGTTCCATCCACCGCGACCAAATTCCCTTACTATAACTTGGAGGCTAAGGAGTATTTACCACCCCAACGGGAAGTTAATGGGATTAGTGTGTTACTTTATAAACTCTAGTTATTTACTGCAACTTCCAATGTGTTTAACTTTGTTATTGATGATACTAGTCCGGACCTGTTGTGTTTACTTCTGGCATATCTTGAATCAAATGTCGTTTCTTCTCCTTATTTAGCCTACAAGCAACTTAGTTTTTTTTAACCTACAGAGCTAAACTATTTAACAATGTCGTTTATCCAGTTTGTATGTCGATTTCTGTAATTTCGGACTATAATTTTGTTAATGAGAATATGTACTGAGTAATTTTGATCAATTTTAATTATATTGGCGATAGAGTCAAACGAAGATGTTACCGTTTCAATTCATGTTAATAAGTTGGTTAAATTTATGAAAAATTCTCGTTGATGGTCACACCAAATGATGATACTTTCCATATTATCATTTTAAGCAATTTTGGATTATCAGTTCGGATTCAGAAACCACCACGGAACATACGGACATATTCAGAGGGTAGCAAATCTCGAGGAAATAATATACTGCTTGGCAGCATTCTTAGACATATGTCAAGCCTTCAATAAGGTCTGACGTTTGGTGCTACTATCTAAATTAAAAAATTTTTGCCATATATATAACCAATTCATTAATTTATCAAATCGCAAGTCTGTTGGCTTATAGCGATTTAATCGTATCATCTGAGAACTCTTCTTCTGAATCTTCTTCTCTTCTTAGATCATTCGCAATTACGTCGTTTGGGACACACAATTGGGCGTTCACTATCTTTCCAAAATGGGTGAATTGAGTTGCTTGTGGTACCCCATAACTGGATACCGTATGTCCAGTTAGGCTCAAGCATTACTTTGAATAAGAACAACTTGTTGGATGGAGATAACTGGGATCAATGATCCAGTATAATTCATGTAACTGCAGATCCTTGACTATCTCAAATCTCTCAATGAAGTTCGGTCTTTGTAATCTATTTTCTTGATTGTTTTGTTGTTTCAGGACTGTAATGGTGGTTTCATCTTCAGTTGAAAATCGACGAATTTTGCTTAAACAGCGTCAATGAAACCTGAGTTTTTAGGGTTATAAATAATTTCTACACACAGAAACTAAGTATACAAATTGGCTGGAATTTCAATGGAAATATCTCAACGCGTGGCCAAATATATTTCTCAAATTATAAGTCCAAATTCCTCAGGATTAGGTCGGAAACTGTTCAGACAACTAGAAGAATTTGTTTGCAGTAACAGAAGTTTTTTGGGCGGTTATATGGATTGTTTTAGGGATGTTCCCGATATAGGAAACATTTTTCTCTGCAAGAATAGGGTTTAGATGATTTTATCGGTGTTGGAATGGCTACTTTTGGTGAAGCGGTCAATGTGTTGGGCTTCCAATTATCGTAGGTGCAATAAACTTTTGGGGTTCGATAATTAAACAAAATAAACTGAAGTAAAATGATTCAGAAAGTCCAACATCTTCAGGATTAGGTCGGAAACTGTTCAGACAACTAGAAGAATTTGTTTGCAGTAACAGAAGTTTTTTGGGCGGTTATATGGTTTGTTTTAGGGATGTTCCCGATATAGGAAACATTTTTCTCTGCAAGAATAGGGTTTAGATGATTTTATCGGTGTTGGAATGGCTACTTTTGGTGAAGCGGTCAATGTGTTGGGCTTCCAATTATCGTAGGTGCAATAAACTTTTGGGGTTCGATAATTAAAGAAAATAAACTGAAGCCAATTGATTCAGAAAGTCCAACATCTTCAGGATTAGGTCGGAAACTGTTCAGACAACTAGAAGAATTTGTTTGCAGTAACAGAAGTTTTTTGGGCGGTTATATGGATTGTTTTAGGGATGTTCCCGATATAGGAAACATTTTTCTCTGCAAGAATAGGGTTTAGATGATTTTATCGGTGTTGGAATGGCTACTTTTGGTGAAGCGGTCAATGTGTTGGGCTTCCAATTATCGTAGGTGCAATAAACTTTTGGGGTTCGATAATTAAACAAAATAAACTGAAGTAAAATGATTTAGAAAGTCCAACATCTTCAGGATTAGGTCGGAAACTGTTCAGACAACTAGAAGAAATTGTTTGCAGTAACAGAAGTTTTTTGGGCGGTTATATGGTTTGTTTTAGGGATGTTCCCGATATAGGAAACATTTTTCTCTGCAAGAATAGGGTTTAGATGATTTTATCGGTGTTGGAATGGCTACTTTTGGTGAAGCGGTCAATGTGTGTGGCTTCCAATTATCGTAGGTGCAATAAACTTTTGGGGTTCGATAATTAAACAAAATAAATTGAAGTAAAATGATTCAGAAAGTCCAACATCTTCAGGATTAGGTCGGAAACTGTTCAGACAACTAGAAGAATTTGTTTGCAGTAACAGAAGTTTTTTGGGCGGTTATATGGATTGTTTTAGGGATGTTCCCGATATAGGAAACATTTTTCTCTGCAAGAATAGGGTTTAGATGATTTTATCGGTGTTGGAATGGCTACTTTTGGTGAAGCGGTCAATGTGTTGGGCTTCCAATTATCGTAGGTGCAATAAACTTTTGGGGTTCGATAATTAAACAAAATAAACTGAAGTAAAATGATTCAGAAAGTCCAACATCTTCAGGATTAGGTCGGAAACTGTTCAGACAACTAGAAGAATTTGTTTGCAGTAACAGAAGTTTTTTGGGCGGTTATATGGTTTGTTTTAGGGATGTTCCCGATATAGGAAACATTTTTCTCTGCAAGAATAGGGTTTAGATGATTTTATCGGTGTTGGAATGGCTACTTTTGGTGAAGCGGTCAATGTGTTGGGCTTCCAATTATCGTAGGTGCAATAAACTTTTGGGGTTCGATAATTAAAGAAAATAAACTGAAGCCAATTGATTCAGAAAGTCCAACATCTTCAGGATTAGGTCGGAAACTGTTCAGACAACTAGAAGAATTTGTTTGCAGTAACAGAAGTTTTTTGGGCGGTTATATGGATTGTTTTAGGGATGTTCCCGATATAGGAAACATTTTTCTCTGCAAGAATAGGGTTTAGATGATTTTATCGGTGTTGGAATGGCTACTTTTGGTGAAGCGGTCAATGTGTTGGGCTTCCAATTATCGTAGGTGCAATAAACTTTTGGGGTTCGATAATTAAAGAAAATAAACTGAAGCAAAATGATTCAGAAAGTCCAACATCTTCAGGATTAGGTCGGAAACTGTTCAGACAACTAGAAGAAATTGTTTGCAGTAACAGAAGTTTTTTGGGCGGTTATATGGATTGTTTTAGGGATGTTCCCGATATAGGAAACATTTTTCTCTGCAAGAATAGGGTTTAGATGATTTTATTGGTGTTGGATTGGCTACTTTTGATGAAGCGGTCAATGTGTTGGGCTTCCAATTATCGTAGGTGCAATAAACTTTTGGGGTTCGATAATTAAACAAAATAAACTGAAGTAAAATGATTCAGAAAGTCCAACATCTTCAGGATTAGGTCGGAAACTGTTCAGACAACTAGAAGAATTTGTTTGCAGTAACAGAAGTTTTTTGGGCGGTTATATGGTTTGTTTTAGGGATGTTCCCGATATAGGAAACATTTTTCTCTGCAAGAATAGGGTTTAGATGATTTTATTGGTGTTGGATTGGCTACTTTTGATGAAGCGGTCAATGTGTTGGGCTTCCAATTATCGTCGGTGCAATAAACTTTTGGGGTTCGATAATTAAAGAAAATAAACTGAAGCAAAATGATTCAGAAAGTCCAACATCTTCAGGATTAGGTCGGAAACTGTTCAGACAACTAGAAGAAATTTGTTGCAGTAACAGAAGTTTTTTGGGCGGTTATATGGTTTGTTTTAGGGATGTTCCCGATATAGAAAACATAGCAAGAATAGGGCTTAGACGAAGCTAAAAACGAAAATGACATTTATTTCTCTTTAAAATTAGAGGATGGTGAATAAATTAATCTTCAAAAAAAAATGTGACAAAAAAAACTATTTTTGACAATTTAATCGTGGTTTATCTGCGAATAGTTAATAATCTTTGCAGTTTAAAATCAATTCTATTCAAATTCACCCAATTTTATTATCTAAATCATATTTGGAACTCTCAAAAACATAGAAATATAAAAAATATAAAAATTTAGTTTTTTAAAAGACTTTTTTGATAGTTCCCGCTCCTCTATAATATTTGTAGACTTATGCCAGGCACACACGTTAACTGATTGTATGAACTGTTCAGATCAAACTGCGTTTTCATCTACAGAGATATGAGTTTTAATAAATAACTAATGACATAGTGCGTTATTAAACTTTTTGTTTCCACGTGTAGCCCGAACTTTAAATCATTTCATATTCGAATTAAAACGAAAGTCAACAAAGTACATTAATTATTTATCGCTTAAATAATGTCGATACGCGAGCGATAACGAAATTATGACATGCAAATGTAAACAAACATAAAGTCACTAGGTCATTATAGAGTTTAGCGTATTCGATGTATATAAATGAATGGAGTTTTAAATAATTGAAATCGAAAAAAAATAGGCGGTATATTTTTACGTTTATTTTGCATTTTCGTATAATTCTATTCGATGATCTCTACAAAAGGAATCCAGAAAGAAACCATATTGTAGTGACGAGGAGAATTACCTACATACTATAGAAAAATTTTGACTATATAAAACTGTTAGGCTTTTTCAAATAATTTATCTACTGGCTTAAATCCACCAGCAGACTGATAATTGTTTACATCGGCAGTTCAAATGGTTTTGTTATATACCATGAGGACATGATGTTTTAAAGAAAACTTACACTCGAGACTTTTTGAAAACATTCTCACAACCAAGTTGAAAAAATATTCACAGAATGAGCTTGGAAACGACATTTGTATTATTATTATCTTTATAACTTAAATTTAACAATTTATCTACTTACTTCGCAATTAATTTTCAAAATTCGAATAAATACGTCTTTGTAGCTGCTCGGCTAGTAAGCTACGTCATCAGCGCCGACTGCCTGATTTGAGAATTAGTTTCCAGTTGAATGTATTATCACATGTATTTTGAAATGTCTGCTCAATTCGATATAATTATGTGCCAAAATATACAAATAACTACTCGAAATTAAGTATTCATTAGTATGTCGAAAGGTTCTTTTCATCATGCACAATATTACGGCCATTTTTAAACTTTCGACACCATTCACGTACAACACCATCACTCATGAAGTTTTTCCCATACATATGACTCAATATCCGATGGATTTCTGCAGCACTATGGCCTTCAGCCAATAGAAAACTTGATAGAAGCATCAATAATGGTTTACGAGACTGTAGCACAACGCCGACTGACGCCTGAATGTCAGTAATGGCGGAATGTGTATTGCGAGGGCTTCGTTGCATGCCCGCTTTCTTCTGTTGGCGAGGAATTTGCACGGAGCGATCGGAGGTTGAAAAAAAAACGTCCCTCGTAAAAATTGATTTGAAAAAATGAATCACAGATATGTTTTCTTTACAAATCGAAGTAATATTCATCTGCACGTTCTATATTGCAAAGTAAATACATTTTCAACTGAAATATTGTTTTTCTCATATTATTTATTGCTTTTAATGATATTGCCCTGGGTAAAATTAGACAAAAAATAGTTATTATTAGTAATAGTTGAAAACACCTTGAAAATAACTTATATTTCAGCACTTCCATTACCATCCATTGACACAGGGTGTTATTTTGGAATTGTTGTATGAGAAAACTCTCAGATTTGATTTTTGAAAAAATATTTGGATGTAGATGTTCATACAGATGTAGAATTTCATATTTTATATTTTATTTCCAATATAAACAAGTTAAAACGTCTAATTACAATAAATGAAATATAATATTTAATTTTGAGGTCAGATTACATAACCTAACCTGGTTATTTTTGTGTAAACCACGTTTAGCCCAAAATCATGATGATATAATTAAAAATAAATCCAAAGATGTTGAATAAAAATTCTCTCACACGCTTTTACAATTATGGTGACATCATAATATCAACGGAGTTCATGGAACTTTGTTTTTAATTCACTAATCATTTTTAAGCGTATGACAATATCAATTTTTCTATTTATGGTTTTTAATTTTCACTGGGAAAGACCATGTTAATAAATTAAACATTGACAAACTTTATGATTCCAGTTTGATGTCGTATAAAGGAGGTTTAGGAATAAATAAATATGTGCAAAAGCTAAAAAAATACAAAAATTAAAATAGATAAACATCAAAGTCGTTTTTTTTAATTTTTATTTTAAAGCTTATTTACAATCTGAGTTTTTTAATTTTAACAAACAATAGGTAAATAATACATCACTCAATAAATCGTGTAACTGTTACACAGATGGCGCTGCCATTGTCAAATCCGTATGACGTTTACGAAGTACCAACTTTCAAAAGATTAAGTGTAAAATTTCAAGACATTTCTATTTGTCAGGAAAAAGTGACAGCCATTTAAATGAAGATACTTTTGCTATTTTCAATTCAATGGATCCAAAACAATTTTGTGTGTTAATTTATCGTTGCTTCTTAGTACAAAAAAATATCATTTTTTATTGGTTTGCTGAATTTAAGCGCTGTCGTACAGACACCGAAGAGAAAGCTTTTTTCATAGCTGGTGCTGCGTTTATTGATCAAAAACAAGAAACTGTTGATTATTCGCAGTAGTTTTTGGCCATATATATTTTTTGCTTCACTCGGCCACCAAAACGATCATAATCTGAGTGAACTGAAGCCGGTGAACCACGTCCGAAGCGTCCAAAGGTTCTAGAGTCACCTGGGAAGGTTACACCTTCAGTATTTTGGGATTCACATGGAATATTGTATATAAACTATTTCCAAAAGGAAAAAACAATCAATGAGATTATTACATAGAGTTATTGGGTAGTTTGAATGCGAAAATCAAGGAAAAACGGCCTATATGTCGAAGAAAAAACCACTGTTTCACCTAGACAATCCACTGATTCACAAGTCGATGTCAACGATGGTTAAATTGAACGAATTACACTTCGAATTTCTTTCTCATCCACCGTATAGTCCAGATCTGGTCTCCAGTCACTACTGGTTATTCGTTGAATTCAATAAAATTCTCACCGGTAAGAAATTCAGCTCAAATGAAGAAGCAATCGCTGGAGCAGAAGCCTATTTTGAGGCTAAAGACAAATCCTTCTACAAGCAAGGCATCGAGAAGTTAGAAAAGCTATGGAATGATTGTATTGCTTCTGAAGGAAACAACATCGATGAATTAAATCGAATTTTGGTAAAAAAAATGTGTTTTTCTTAGTTGGTCTTAGTTATAGAGTGATCATAGAAGATCTTTGGTCTTCTGAGTACTGGTAATTATCTGTGTAACTCCTTCATTTTGATGACCGGGTAGTTTTCGATAATAACTTGTGGTGTGTTTTACTGCCCACGTGCTGTGGAGCGTTAAGAATGTTGCGGAGTATTTTTTGACTGAATTCGTTGAATTATTTCTGTGTTTGAAGACTTTAAACAGCTGGATACCATAGGTCCAGACTGGCTAGATCATGTATTTGTACCAAAAAACTTTCTTTTCTAATTTTATATTGAATCTTTTATCGAGAAGCCAGTGCATTTGTTTTATCTTGATATTAATTTGGTTTTTTTACTATATAGGGGATTCCCACGTTAGTTTTGAGTCCAGATTTAGACTTAAGTACTTCGTTCAACTCTTGTAGTGAACGCTATTTGTAGCTACCTTCTTCGGCAAGAAAATATTTAATCCGAGTGTTTATTAGCCTTTCTACAGATGACCCCGATGAATAACTCAACACTTGCTTGTGAAGTACCTTGTCGGAGGTGTCCTTTTGTAGGTTATGTTTGCTGCAGGAGCTGGATTGTTTTCGCTTTGTCTTGTTTTAGTTTTTCGATGGTCTATACCGAGGTTAATGCATTGGGACGCAACTTTACACTATTTAGGATAAAATGTAAGTGATGTACATGAAACATAGAGTAAAAGGACTAAAATAACAAAGGATTCTGCCGTCTTCAGTACCATCGCTTTGTTAAATTTTCATTATTGGACATTGGAGCGTGTTATTACAGATGTTTATTGTTGTGGATCCGTTAGTACTAAATTCCATTCGAAATAACCAAACTAGGGTTACTAATATTTATTAAGAACCTTGCCTACGCTCCTGGTTTAGTTCGCCCTCAGCGTGGGAGGGCGATTTTGACGTGAGAACCGAAAAGTGCAAAACGATATTCGAGAGACACTTCATTATATGCGGGGTTGTTTGTGCAGCTTCAATTATATAATAATTAAGCAAAAATCTCTTGTGCAGGGCACTTATAAGGTGAAAATGAGGGTATCGAGTCGTTAACGGCTGATCATACGAACATTAAAAGGTTTCTCAATAATAATAATTTAATCTAAGCGATTGAGAGTATTGTATAATAGATTATAATGGTTATTTCATCGTTAAATTTTGAAAATTATACTTGAAACATTATATTAGGGCTCAATCAACATTTTGTCGTCGCTAATTCACGAAATATCCCGCCACCCTGATAGAGAGACATCCGATAAGTTTGTCGCCGTCATTTTTGCTTCGAAAGAATGAAATTTCAGCCAAAACGATTCGAGTATCAGCTTTCATATTGTGCCTGGGAACCCAAAGAACCAAAACATCTCGAGAGGTTCTTAGAAAAATCTCGGTGATGTTCACAAAACATCACAAAGAAAGAAATAAAACACATGACTGTCGTAAACGATATATACATATATAAAAGAAGTTGATGAATTCTTCCGGCGCTTCCGTTGTCTCGCACAATTTCTACAACAGCACTTCCTAAAATACCACATGTTAGTTGGTTATTTTACATGTGTGTGTTGTTTAAAAGACGATTTTTATCTTATACTGTTGTATTGTTTATTTTTCTTGCTAGGTGGTCATTCATTCATAACTTGGCGAAAGTTCAGTGGCAGCGAAAAGAAAGACATGTTTCTCAAGATAAATTAGATTCAAACCAACTATTTGTAATCATAATTTAATTATTTATAACATTCTAAGTATATAGGATAAAGAAATAAACATGATGAAGAAACTTGTAAGCATCAATAAAGCTTAAGCTTAAATCTAATCCAATATTCACACTGATTTTTTGTCTCATTTTTAATGGCCATTTATACGATCGTACCAAAAAAATAGTACTGCCACTTCCAGCATATAATCCCCAAAGAATTAACCCCCAGTTCTCTTATTTTTTGTTTTGACACCCACGTGGAGTATGTCTGTACTCCAATCGACGCAATTAGAAATTCAGTGTACGAAACTGGTCCCGAAAGTACCTGGCCTGACTTAGAGGTGGCGGTAGTTGCTTGAAAAATATCACTGTATTAGAAAGTACCAAATCTGTACAGCATAAGTTTCAAATTTGAGGATGGATGAGACTGCTCCTTCGTCAAATGAGGCCGTACGATCTGCATCGCGGTGGTGGACCAAATGAAGTGACTACTCCAGAAATGTTGGAGGGAATCCAAAAAGTTTGGTCACAATGGAACAAAAACAGCTTCGTGAAGACGTTTCCATCGAGAGTTTGGCAATGTTCCACAGAAGCAAAGCCGAATCTTTGGTCGTTTCAAATAAAATAATAATCAAAACAATGGACTGAAAATAGAGAGCCGGTTCCAAAGAACGTTGCAACTTTGGACAAGGTAATGGCGTCGGTTTTTTGGATCGCGCATGGGATAATTTTCATTAATTATCTTGAAAAAGGAAAAAATATCAACAGAGAATATCTTACGAAGTTATTGCTTGACGAAAACCTTCATACTTCCCACTGTTTCATGGCACCCTCTCCGATTACTTCTTTACACTTCCTGATATACCAATAAACGTTTACTACTTGCCACAGACTGCTTTTTTGTTAAATTTGGAGTTAGCGACGATGGAATGGAACTTCGTTTTCAGTTTCCTGGTTTTTTATACTTGGGAATATTCAGCATCAGTCGTCGATTTAGTTTATTAATCTATACTTTAAAACCTTATATCTCGTTTAATTTTCAAGCTACGTAAGTTTAAAAAAAAGCAAAATGTTCAGTAAAATAGAAGCTAAATTTAAGTTACAAAAAATTCTTTCGTTGATCCAATAGTTTTTGATATATTTTGAAAAAACGTTAAATTTCACATTAAACAACTTTTTCAAACTTTTCAAACTTTTGGAACATGTAGTTAGGGCTTAAATAAAGATAATTTTACTTGGGTTACGATTAGTTTTTATTTTGCCGCACGTGGTGTCAAATTTATAGACATTTTTTTTCTAAAATTCGAGTTACTTAACTTATTTTCATCACAACTCTCTTAATTTTCAAGGTAGACGGTTTTATAAGAGCTCATTTTAAAGGTCCGAAAAAGTATTTTAAAAATGTTCATCACAATGTTTTATGAGAAATTGATCGTTTTTTCGTTATTTGAGCTCAAACCTCTGCACTAATTTACGAAAAAGAAGAAATTGACTTTTAGTAACACGTAAGTTGCTGAATATTATTTAAAAAATTTAATTTAAACCGACCAATTTCTTTGTTTTTTATAAGCTTCAATTTTGATAAGAATAATTTTTTTCACAAAGTGCGTAATTTTCGAGATTTTCGTGAAAAAATGTTGAAAAACGTGTTTTTTTTTTAAATTTTCAATCGCGAATAACTCAGAAATTATTGAGTTTACCAAAAAACTTTATTCTACATTTTCTTCATATAACCCTCTATCGATTTCCAGTGTTATTTTGAAATTTTAAATTTCCACCCCCGAGTAAGGGTGGCGGCATTCACCCCTGAGGTAGAATCATACATTGGCACCAAATCAGGTTTGTTATTCGCATCATTTTTGAGCTCCTGTAAAAATTTCAAACTAATCCATGAAGGTATTTAAAATTGCGACGTGATTTGCTTGGTTCACTCTACAACATGGTTTTCTAAAGTCTGCAATGGCTGTGTCGTTTCTTAAAGAGCCAATAGATTGTTTAGATTCGTTCTCTGAAGAAAACAATAAAGTAAAGAGCTACCATAAGAAGAGGTAGATGAAGGATATTGGTATGTTAAAACAGAAAATATTGTAGTAGTTCTGATTTATAATATTGATCCATATCATATGACCGTTACTGTGATTTTGCACTAGTAATTGACTTGGTAAGCTCAGATACTCACTCTCAAGGTCTCATCTCACTTTGAGAATGAGTATCTTGCAAAAATTCCTGCAATTCTATATCTTCAATTAGTATTCCGTATTGCCTTCTTTTATGCTCTGATGAACTATAACTACCAACTGGTGAATTAATAAAAAATTTTTTCTGTAGAATATATACTTGAAGTTTCATTTTGTTTCGATGTAAAATTTTAATTTATATGAAAAAAGCCACGTTCGCATCGAGCTTTCTCAGTAAAAACTGGATTTATTGACTAAAAATTGATGTAAGAAACTTTATTTAATTTATTGTTATATTTTAAATTTCAACTGAGCTAGCGGTAGTCTTTGTGACTGATATATGTTCGTAAATCATGATTATTATTCTGATAATATCTAATTTGTAATATACAGAATGTCCTACTGAATAAGACAAACTGAGACCCCTCGAAAAACGAATTGGAAAACAATTATGACACTCAGTAATATAATTAATCGTTTTCTTTGTAATTATATCTAAATGAACTATCAGGAAGTAATAATATAAGCGAACAGAATCTATTTTTCGAATTTTAAACGTCCATAATATCTAATTTGTAATATACAGAATGTCCTACTGAATAAGACAAACTGAAACCCCTCGAAAAACGAATTGGAAAACAATTATGACACTAAGTAATATAATTAATCGTTTTCTTTGTAATTATATCTAAATGAACTATCAGGAAGTAATAATATAAGCGAACAGAATCTATTTTTCGAATTTTAAACGTCCATAATATCTAATTTGTAATATACAGAATGTCCTACTGAATAAAACAAACTGAGACCCCTCGAAAAACGAATTGGAAAACAATTATGACACTCAGTAATATAATTAATCGTTTTCTTTGTAATTATATCTAAATGAACTATCAGGAAGTAATAATATAAGCGAACAGAATCTATTTTTCGAATTTTAAACGTCCATAATATCTAATTTGTAATATACAGAATGTCCTACTGAATAAGACAAACTGAAATCCCTCGAAAAACGAATTGGAAAACAATTATGACACTCAGTAATATAATTAATCGTTTTCTTTGTAATTATATCTAAATGAACTATCAGGAAGTAATAATATAAGCGAACAGAATCTATTTTTCGAATTTTAAACGTCCATAATATCTAATTTGTAATATACAGAATGTCCTACTGAATAAAACAAACTGAGACCCCTCGAAAAACGAATTGGAAAACAATTATGACACTCAGTAATATAATTAATAGTTTTCTTTGTAATTGTATCTAAATGAACTATCGGGAAGTAATAATATAAGCAAACAGAATCTATTTTTCGAATTTTAAACGTCCATAATATGTAATTTGTAATATACAGAATGTCCTACTGAATAAGACAAACTGAAACCCCTCGAAAAACGAATTGGAAAACAATTATGACACTCAGTAATATAATTAATCGTTTTCTTTGTAATTATATCTAAATGAACTATCAGGAAGTAATAATATAAGCGAACAGAATCTATTTTTCGAATTTTAAACGTCCATAATATCTAATTTGTAATATACAGAATGTCCTACTGAATAAAACAAACTGAGACTCCTCGAAAAACGAATTGGAAAACAATTATGACACTCAGTAATATAATTAATCGTTTTCTTTGTAATTATATCTAAATGAACTATCAGGAAGTAATAATATAAGCGAACAGAATCTATTTTTCGAATTTTAAACGTCCATAATATCTAATTTGTAATATACAGAATGTCCTACTGAATAAAACAAACTGAGACCCCTCGAAAAACGAATTGGAAAACAATTATGACACTCAGTAATATAATTAATCGTTTTCTTTGTAATTATATCTAAATGAACTATCAGGAAGTAATAATATAAGCGAACAGAATCTATTTTTCGAATTTTAAACGTCCATAATATCTAATTTGTAATATACAGAATGTCCTACTGAATAAGACAAACTGAAACCCCTCGAAAAACGAATTGGAAAACAATTATGACACTCAGTAATATAATTAATAGTTTTCTTTGTAATTGTATCTAAATGAACTATCAGGAAGTAATAATATAAGCGAACAGAATCTATTTTTCGAATTTTAAACGTCCATAATATCTAATTTGTAATATACAGAATGTCCTACTGAATAAGACAAACTGAGACCCCTCGAAAAACGAATTGGAAAACAATTATGACACTCAGTAATATAATTAATCGTTTTCTTTGTAATTATATCTAAATGAACTATCAGGAAGTAATAATATAAGCGAACAGAATCTATTTTTCGAATTTTAAACGTCCATAATATCTAATTTGTAATATACAGAATGTCCTACTGAATAAGACAAACTGAAACCCCTCGAAAAACGAATTGGAAAACAGTTATGACACTCAGTAATATAATTAATCGTTTTCTTTGTAATTATATCTAAATGAACTATCAGGAAGTAATAATATAAGCGAACAGAATCTATTTTTCGAATTTTAAACGTCCATAATATCTAATTTGTAATATACAGAATGTCCTACTGAATAAGACAAACTGAAACCCCTCGAAAAACGAATTGGAAAACAATTATGACACTAAGTAATATAATTAATCGTTTTCTTTGTAATTATATCTAAATGAACTATCAGGAAGTAATAATATAAGCGAACAGAATCTATTTTTCGAATTTTAAACGTCCATAATATCTAATTTGTAATATACAGAATGTCCTACTGAATAAGACAAACTGAAACCCCTCGAAAAACGAATTGGAAAACAGTTATGACACTCAGTAATATAATTAATCGTTTTCTTTGTAATTATATCTAAATGAACTATCAGGAAGTAATAATATAAGCGAACAGAATCTATTTTTCGAATTTTAAACGTCCATAATATCTAATTTGTAATATACAGAATGTCCTACTGAATAAGACAAACTGAAACCCCTCGAAAAACGAATTGGAAAACAATTATGACACTCAGTAATATAATTAATCGTTTTCTTTGTAATTATATCTAAATGAACTATCAGGAAGTAATAATATAAGCGAACAGAATCTATTTTTCGAATTTTAAACGTCCATAATATCTAATTTGTAATATACAGAATGTCCTACTGAATAAGACAAACTGAAACCCCTCGAAAAACGAATTGGAAAACAATTATGACACTCAGTAATATAATTAATCGTTTTCTTTGTAATTATATCTAAATGAACTATCAGGAAGTAATAATATAAGCGAACAGAATCTATTTTTCGAATTTTAAACGTCCATAATATCTAATTTGTAATATACAGAATGTCCTACTGAATAAAACAAACTGAGACTCCTCGAAAAACGAATTGGAAAACAATTATGACACTCAGTAATATAATTAATCGTTTTCTTTGTAATTATATCTAAATGAACTATCAGGAAGTAATAATATAAGCGAACAGAATCTATTTTTCGAATTTTAAACGTCCATAATATCTAATTTGTAATATACAGAATGTCCTACTGAATAAAACAAACTGAGACCCCTCGAAAAACGAATTGGAAAACAATTATGACACTCAGTAATATAATTAATCGTTTTCTTTGTAATTATATCTAAATGAACTATCAGGAAGTAATAATATAAGCGAACAGAATCTATTTTTCGAATTTTAAACGTCCATAATATCTAATTTGTAATATACAGAATGTCCTACTGAATAAGACAAACTGAAACCCCTCGAAAAACGAATTGGAAAACAATTATGACACTCAGTAATATAATTAATAGTTTTCTTTGTAATTGTATCTAAATGAACTATCAGGAAGTAATAATATAAGCGAACAGAATCTATTTTTCGAATTTTAAACGTCCATAATATCTAATTTGTAATATACAGAATGTCCTACTGAATAAGACAAACTGAGACCCCTCGAAAAACGAATTGGAAAACAATTATGACACTCAGTAATATAATTAATCGTTTTCTTTGTAATTATATCTAAATGAACTATCAGGAAGTAATAATATAAGCGAACAGAATCTATTTTTCGAATTTTAAACGTCCATAATATCTAATTTGTAATATACAGAATGTCCTACTGAATAAGACAAACTGAAACCCCTCGAAAAACGAATTGGAAAACAGTTATGACACTCAGTAATATAATTAATCGTTTTCTTTGTAATTATATCTAAATGAACTATCAGGAAGTAATAATATAAGCGAACAGAATCTATTTTTCGAATTTTAAACGTCCATAATATCTAATTTGTAATATACAGAATGTCCTACTGAATAAGACAAACTGAAACCCCTCGAAAAACGAATTGGAAAACAATTATGACACTAAGTAATATAATTAATCGTTTTCTTTGTAATTATATCTAAATGAACTATCAGGAAGTAATAATATAAGCGAACAGAATCTATTTTTCGAATTTTAAACGTCCATAATATCTAATTTGTAATATACAGAATGTCCTACTGAATAAGACAAACTGAAACCCCTCGAAAAACGAATTGGAAAACAGTTATGACACTCAGTAATATAATTAATCGTTTTCTTTGTAATTATATCTAAATGAACTATCAGGAAGTAATAATATAAGCGAACAGAATCTATTTTTCGAATTTTAAACGTCCATAATATCTAATTTGTAATATACAGAATGTCCTACTGAATAAGACAAACTGAAACCCCTCGAAAAACGAATTGGAAAACAATTATGACACTCAGTAATATAATTAATCGTTTTCTTTGTAATTATATCTAAATGAACTATCAGGAAGTAATAATATAAGCGAACAGAATCTATTTTTCGAATTTTAAACGTCCATAATATCTAATTTGTAATATACAGAATGTCCTACTGAATAAAACAAACTGAAACCCCTCGAAAAACGAATTGGAAAACAGTTATGACACTCAGTAATACAATTAACCGTTTTCTTTGTAATTATATCTAAATGAACTATCGGGAAGTAATAATATAAGCGAACAGAATCTATTTTTCGAATTTTAAACGTCCATAATATCTAATTTGTAATATACAGAATGTCCTACTGAATAAAACAAACTGAAACCCCTCGAAAAACGAATTGGAAAACAGTTATGACACTCAGTAATACAATTAATCGTTTTCTTTGTAATTATATCTAAATGAACTATCAGGAAGTAATAATATAAGCGAACAGAATCTATTTTTCGAATTTTAAACGTCCATAATATCTAATTTGTAATATACAGAATGTCCTACTGAATAAGACAAACTGAAACCCCTCGAAAAACGAATTGGAAAACAATTATGACACTAAGTAATATAATTAATCGTTTTCTTTGTAATTATATCTAAATGAACTATCAGGAAGTAATAATATAAGCGAACAGAATCTATTTTTCGAATTTTAAACGTCCATAATATCTAATTTGTAATATACAGAATGTCCTACTGAATAAAACAAACTGAAACCCCTCGAAAAACGAATTGGAAAACAGTTATGACACTCAGTAATACAATTAACCGTTTTCTTTGTAATTATATCTAAATGAACTATCGGGAAGTAATAATATAAGCGAACAGAATCTATTTTTCGAATTTTAAACGTCCATAATATCTAATTTGTAATATACAGAATGTCCTACTGAATAAAACAAACTGAAACCCCTCGAAAAACGAATTGGAAAACAGTTATGACACTCAGTAATATAATTAATCGTTTTCTTTGTAATTATATCTAAATGAACTATCAGGAAGTAATAATATAAGCGAACAGAATCTATTTTTCGAATTTTAAACGTCCATAATATCTAATTTGTAATATACAGAATGTCCTACTGAATAAGACAAACTGAAATCCCTCGAAAAACGAATTGGAAAACAATTATGACACTCAGTAATATAATTAATAGTTTTCTTTGTAATTATATCTAAATGAACTATCAGGAAGTAATAATATAAGCGAACAGAATCTATTTTTCGAATTTTAAACGTCCATAATATCTAATTTGTAATATACAGAATGTCCTACTGAATAAGACAAACTGAAATCCCTCGAAAAACGAATTGGAAAACAATTATGACACTCAGTAATATAATTAATAGTTTTCTTTGTAATTATATCTAAATGAACTATCAGGAAGTAATAATATAAGCGAACAGAATCTATTTTTCGAATTTTAAACGTCCATAATATCTAATTTGTAATATACAGAATGTCCTACTGAATAAGACAAACTGAAACCCCTCGAAAAACGAATTGGAAAACAATTATGACACTAAGTAATATAATTAATCGTTTTCTTTGTAATTATATCTAAATGAACTATCAGGAAGTAATAATATAAGCGAACAGAATCTATTTTTCGAATTTTAAACGTCCATAATATCTAATTTGTAATATACAGAATGTCCTACTGAATAAAACAAACTGAAACCCCTCGAAAAACGAATTGGAAAACAGTTATGACACTCAGTAATACAATTAACCGTTTTCTTTGTAATTATATCTAAATGAACTATCGGGAAGTAATAATATAAGCGAACAGAATCTATTTTTCGAATTTTAAACGTCCATAATATCTAATTTGTAATATACAGAATGTCCTACTGAATAAAACAAACTGAAACCCCTCGAAAAACGAATTGGAAAACAGTTATGACACTCAGTAATATAATTAATCGTTTTCTTTGTAATTATATCTAAATGAACTATCAGGAAGTAATAATATAAGCGAACAGAATCTATTTTTCGAATTTTAAACGTCCATAATATCTAATTTGTAATATACAGAATGTCCTACTGAATAAGACAAACTGAAATCCCTCGAAAAACGAATTGGAAAACAATTATGACACTCAGTAATATAATTAATAGTTTTCTTTGTAATTATATCTAAATGAACTATCAGGAAGTAATAATATAAGCGAACAGAATCTATTTTTCGAATTTTAAACGTCCATAATATCTAATTTGTAATATACAGAATGTCCTACTGAATAAGACAAACTGAAACCCCTCGAAAAACGAATTGGAAAACAATTATGACACTAAGTAATATAATTAATCGTTTTCTTTGTAATTATATCTAAATGAACTATCAGGAAGTAATAATATAAGCGAACAGAATCTATTTTTCGAATTTTAAACGTCCATAATATCTAATTTGTAATATACAGAATGTCCTACTGAATAAAACAAACTGAAACCCCTCGAAAAACGAATTGGAAAACAGTTATGACACTCAGTAATACAATTAACCGTTTTCTTTGTAATTATATCTAAATGAACTATCGGGAAGTAATAATATAAGCGAACAGAATCTATTTTTCGAATTTTAAACGTCCATAATATCTAATTTGTAATATACAGAATGTCCTACTGAATAAAACAAACTGAAACCCCTCGAAAAACGAATTGGAAAACAGTTATGACACTCAGT
The DNA here is from genome assembly GCF_026230105.1 of Diorhabda sublineata. Classification (NCBI taxonomy): domain Eukaryota; kingdom Metazoa; phylum Arthropoda; class Insecta; order Coleoptera; family Chrysomelidae; genus Diorhabda; species Diorhabda sublineata. The sequence continues at coordinate 2,902,550 of NC_079479.1, forward strand.
AATATAATTAATCGTTTTCTTTGTAATTATATCTAAATGAACTATCAGGAAGTAATAATATAAGCGAACAGAATCTATTTTTCGAATTTTAAACGTCCATAATATCTAATTTGTAATATACAGAATGTCCTACTGAATAAGACAAACTGAGACCCCTCGAAAAACGAATTGGAAAACAATTATGACACTCAGTAATATAATTAATCGTTTTCTTTGTAATTATATCTAAATGAACTATCAGGAAGTAATAATATAAGCGAACAGAATCTATTTTTCGAATTTTAAACGTCCATAATATCTAATTTGTAATATACAGAATGTCCTACTGAATAAGACAAACTGAAACCCCTCGAAAAACGAATTGGAAAACAGTTATGACACTCAGTAATATAATTAATCGTTTTCTTTGTAATTGTATCTAAATGAACTATCAGGAAGTAATAATATAAGCGAACAGAATCTATTTTTCGAATTTTAAACGTCCATAATATCTAATTTGTAATATACACAATGTCCTACTGAATAAGACAAACTGAAACCCCTCGAAAAACGAATTGGAAAACAGTTATGACACTCAGTAATATAATTAATCGTTTTCTTTGTAATTGTATCTAAATGAACTATCGGGAAGTAATAATATAAGCTAACAGAATCTATTTTTCGAATTTTAAACGTCCATAATATCTAATTTGTAATATACACAATGTCCTACTGAATAAAACAAACTGAGACCCCTCGAAAAACGAATTGGAAAACAATTATGACACTAAGTAATATAATTAATCGTTTTCTTTGTAATTATATCTAAATGAACTATCAGGAAGTAATAATATAAGCTAACAGAATCTATTTTTCGAATTTTAAACGTCCATAATATCTAATTTGTAATATACAGAATGTCCTACTGAATAAGACAAACTGAAACCCCTCGAAAAACGAATTGGAAAACAATTATGACACTCAGTAATATAATTAATCGTTTTCTTTGTAATTATATCTAAATGAACTATCAGGAAGTAATAATATAAGCGAACAGAATCTATTTTTCGAATTTTAAACGTCCATAATATCTAATTTGTAATATACAGAATGTCCTACTGAATAAAACAAACTGAGACTCCTCGAAAAACGAATTGGAAAACAATTATGACACTCAGTAATATAATTAATCGTTTTCTTTGTAATTATATCTAAATGAACTATCAGGAAGTAATAATATAAGCGAACAGAATCTATTTTTCGAATTTTAAACGTCCATAATATCTAATTTGTAATATACAGAATGTCCTACTGAAGAAGACAAACTGAAACCCCTCGAAAAACGAATTGGAAAACAATTATGACACTCAGTAATATAATTAATCGTTTTCTTTGTAATTATATCTAAATGAACTATCAGGAAGTAATAATATAAGCGAACAGAATCTATTTTTCGAATTTTAAACGTCCATAATATCTAATTTGTAATATACAGAATGTCCTACTGAATAAAACAAACTGAGACCCCTCGAAAAACGAATTGGAAAACAATTATGACACTCAGTAATATAATTAATCGTTTTCTTTGTAATTATATCTAAATGAACTATCAGGAAGTAATAATATAAGCGAACAGAATCTATTTTTCGAATTTTAAACGTCCATAATATCTAATTTGTAATATACAGAATGTCCTACTGAATAAGACAAACTGAAACCCCTCGAAAAACGAATTGGAAAACAATTATGACACTCAGTAATATAATTAATCGTTTTCTTTGTAATTATATCTAAATGAACTATCAGGAAGTAATAATATAAGCGAACAGAATCTATTTTTCGAATTTTAAACGTCCATAATATCTAATTTGTAATATACAGAATGTCCTACTGAATAAGACAAACTGAAACCCCTCGAAAAACGAATTGGAAAACAATTATGACACTCAGTAATATAATTAATAGTTTTCTTTGTAATTGTATCTAAATGAACTATCGGGAAGTAATAATATAAGCAAACAGAATCTATTTTTCGAATTTTAAACGTCCCAGTGAAATTTCTGGCGTCGTTTAAAACTTAAAGAAAAACATAATGTTATTCAATATCGTAGATAATTACCCACATATATATAATTCATCTAAATCCCCAGTGGTACTTCTCCAGACATAATATTCATAGCATGATGTCAATCAAATGAAAAAAGTGTGGTTATATGATAGGATTGTGGGAGGTTTATGTTAAAAGATCGTCAAAATAAATATTATTAATAAATACTTCAAATTTATCATGTAATTCATAGTTACGTCGCTTATATGAGTGATTATGGTCTTGATGATGTGGTTTAATCACTTTTGTTTCTCGTTAGGTGTTTTGATTAAGTAACAACCTTTTAAAAACTCATAAAACGTCTTAAAACCTCAACGAAACGCTTTGGAATAGCTTCTAGCTTAGAAATACACCATGAAATACGCTTGGAAGCAGCAATTTATTTCTTTCGAAGCTTCTGCAGGAAATTCCAGATTTTAACGTGAATCTAGACCCATTCAAGGAAACTCGAAACACAAATATGATAAAAAGAACTGCAAGGGCATCTAGATAAAAGAAAGTCCAGTTCTGCCAATCAGAAAGATTGTGGGAAATGTATGAAAAAATTTAAGCAAATATCTGTCTTCCGGCCATAGTTTCATGGCTTCTTTCTTTCTTGGTCCTCGTTGCAAAATTTTCAAAATCGCTTACAACATTCTACTTGTTTTGGAAATAATATGTGCTGCAATATCTTCTATTTTTAGACGTGACCAGACGAACCAAATCCAATGAAAGCTGTTTGCCCACGAAGCATTTTGAAGCTTGTTTTTTCTGAACAATTTTGAATGGTACATAAACATTTGTTTCCTAGAATTGGTTGGGAAACTAATGGTATCAGATGAAACATTCTCCACGATAATCAGCACGTTTTTGGACAGTCAAAATATCGAATTGTTGGGTCATCTGCCTTATAATATTTATTCGACACTACTTATTCACGAAGATCAATAATAAATTGCGAGGACACGTGTTTTTTTATAATATTTCATGGTGCGTTAATGCAGTTTCATTTTTTTATCGTATTGGTGATCTTTTAGTCTATTTTCCAAATATTGAAATGTCTGCCCTATGTAGACAGTATCAAAATTAGTACGAGGTACTTCAATTGATATGTAATATTACAAATATTATCATTGTGAAAAATATATTGATAAAAAAATGGGACAAAATTGAATAATATACAGAAATACCTCGAAACGAATTTTTAAAAGTTATAGAACTCACAAATACTTCAAATTTGAAAATGAAATATACAAAAAAATCGATGCTTGTGCTATGGGAGCTTCCATTTCAAGTGTTGTAGCAAAATTCAATTCTTATCATAAAAAAATTTCAATTCCCAATGAAGGTCGAGCAAAATAATAGATTTTTCTTGATGTCACATTATATACAATTAACAATAACATAAAAACAGAATGGTCCTCAAGATTTTTGAACTCCAATTCATGTCATCCTATGTCACAAAAAATATAAATGATAATAAGTTTGGCTGATAGATCTATCCAACTATCAAATCCTGAATTTAGATGCTTAGCTATCCAAAAAGCAAAAACTGCATTGAAAGAAAATAATTTTCCGGACAAAGGAACGAAACATCAAAATATAAAACATTTTTCCTTACCATATGTACAAGGACTATCAAATTATTTTAATAAATAGGATATTAGGATAGAATACGTTATCCAAATATTTCAGCAAGTGCCTTGTACTAATTGTCACGCTGTCTGAATAGGGCAGACATCACAGTATTTACAAAATAGACTAAAAGGTCATCGATACGATAAAAAAAATAAAACTGCATTAACAAAAATGAAATATAAAAAATAAAGATTCAAAAATTCTTGAAAAGCAATCTAATACACGAAAAAGAGAATTTATAATTTAATTGATTAAATACTGCTACATATTTGAATTGTAAGGACTGAGGAAAAATTAATTTTTCTTATTAGAACAAATTTTTATTTCGATTTTTATGATTGTCAGTGTCAATATCATATTTTAAGGACTGAAGTTATGTCGAAACGTCAATTTTTATCAATCTTTCAAGAATTATTTTAAAAAAAACTAATTTTAAAACAGAAGAGACCTAAAATCAAGAACAATTCAGAAGCATCATCAATATTGTTTATTTATACAACGTGTTAATTTAAAAACTTGTAATAATTATTTATATCGTTGATAATTTGTATGTTGGTTTCCACCCTCTAGCTGGAGTGGATATAAAGGTCATTCTACTTGTCTCTTTAAAAATTACGCAACAAATTCTATGATGCAAAAGTTATTTCAAAATTCCAGTAAAGTTATCTGACGCCCATAACAAATATTTGCAAAGTAAGATAGAAGTCGATAACATATTTTTTGATATAGTTTATACGTTCTCATATTTCATTTAAAAGGCTTAATTTATAAATAGTGTGTAACAGACGCCATTTTTAAAATCCACGTTAACAGATTTCGTCAAAAAGATTATTTGAATATGAAAAATCGAATTAAATGATATTCTAATAGAAAGAAGAAACAGATAAATCATTTATAAATAAATTTTTCAGTGTTAATAACCCAAGGACATTGATAATTTTTTATAATAAATTTTGAAAGCTTGTTGTTTTACTTCACATTAAAAGAATTATATTTTTTTAAAACTTCTTCGTGTATCTGTGCCCATACCAGTTCAACGGGACTTAGTTCGCAATCATAAAATGGTAATAAGCTGGATTTATAGCTCTTAGGCTCGCGCTCGCGCTGACGCTCACGTTGGATCGCGAGCGTTTTTGCTTATAAATTGATTATACTTTACTATTACACACTTCTAACGAAAAAAATCACTTGTTGGAAGCATTGTTTGAGCACATCCGCGTTTATGTCCTCGTGGTAGTAACCGTTTGAACTGCAGATTTTTTACGAGGGCCGTTTTTGTTTCCAACATCCGATAGACTATAAATAAAAGACAAGTTCATATAAAACAATAATTTTATTACCAAAAGATTGGTACACTTTTCGACATAATCACCGAAGAGATTGAGACATCTGCCATAATCTGTGGACAAGCTTTTCAATACCCTCTTCAAAGAACGGACCTTGAAACTTCTGGAAGAAATCAGAGCCTCACTACTATTAAATTATAATCAAAAGTTCAAGGACATGTTGACATCGATAATCAAATCAATTTCATCCTTATCTGGATAATTGCGTTACTAGTGTAGTGGTGAAGAATTACAACAATTTAAAGAAGAATCAACGTTGTTTATGGTAGGAGGTGGTTTCAACTTACAAGGATGGGAGTACACTCTTAACGAAGAGCCTCATCGGTTAACATCACTTCTAGGTCTTACATGGGACAAGAAAGACGATGTTTTAATGCTAAACATTTCAAACTATTCAAGAAAAAATAACAAAGAGGGTTATTTTATCTATCAGTCATAAAATATTTGATCCAATCGGTTCTGCTTGTCCAGTATTATTGTTACCTAAGTTATTGTTGCAGAAAATCAATACTTTGAATTGGGATATTAAAGTTTCTCAAGTAATTAAAGAAGATTTTGAGAAATTGTATCATCAGTTGAAATTATTAGAAGAAGTGATTTCAAATACTCATAAAACAGACTTCAATTCATGTTTTCGCCGATGCTAGTCAAGTAGCTTAGGCGGTAGTGATTTATATGAGAACACAGACTGAAACAGATACGAAAAACAGCGTCCTTGGCCTCCTTCATCACTCATTAAGTTTTCTCCATACACACGATCCATTCTCCGATGGATTTTTGCGGTACTATCGCCTTCAGTTTGTAGAAAACGATTCACACTTCGCAATTCACACTTGGCGGGGGCATCAATATGTTTACGTGGCTGTAGCACAACGCCGACTGACGCCTGACGCTACAGCGCATGTTCGCTTTCTTCTGCAAGCGTAGCGTCTGCAAGGAGCGATCGGAGGTTGAAAAAAAACCGGCCATCGTACTATTATCAGTCTGCGACCATTTCCTGATGGCGGATTTGAAAAAGCCTGTCTGTATTGGAAAACTGTATTAGTTCAGGCAAATTTATAAAAATTTTTTAGGTATTTCAATTATTTTGGAGTAGTATTGTTGTTTAAGAAAATTTTCATGGAATCTCAAAACTATAAGCCGTAAATTTATTCGTTTAATTTTAAAGTTATTTAAAGTGGATGGTAATTTCATTAATATTTTCCTTTCATTATGTCGGTGCGCTACAAAAATTCCTACTTTCAGATTGATAAAGATAATTGAGAAGAAGAAGTATAAATGTGGGAATGTGCTGAACCTTCATATATTTTATAAAGACGCACATCTTTTGAACCTGTCGGGAACCTTCATTCAATGCGTTTTGTAATGCAGGTAAAAAGTTCAATAAATCATCAAATCCAAGCACTTGTATGGTGGAAAAGGATGTGGGCAGCATTATATAATAGGAATTAATGGTTCCTTACACATTTTTATCATGAGAATTCCCTAAGGGATTCGTGTACCAAAAGCAAAATAACTAAAAATATTATTTATGATTGGATAGCAATTACAGTTTATTTTACATGTAAAATACTAAATATTTTGCAGCAAATTTTCATTTGGGAAGGTTAAATTCTTCAAATTAAAATACAGTGTAATCATAAACAATCATTTATGTCGAATAATTGCTTAGAAATAATTCAGGATAGTCGATAATAAGTATACACTGCGCAGTACTACACCCTGTATAAAATATCAGACATTCTTAATCTTTTAAATTCTACTTACAACGTGAGGGAAAAAAAACGACTCAAGTCGCACGCTTGTGTTCAAAAATGAAACAAGTTAAGCCCAATAATGCTCGATATGATTTAAGTCCAGGCTACGCGCTGGCCATTCCTGTGAATATTCGTGGACGGGTATAATCCTGCATTAGGATGAAGCTTTCGCCGATAAAACTAGCATAGAGACTGACATTATCCCGTAATGTATCGGTTCATCGTTCTGCCTCCAAAAACCAACTTGGTTTTGCTTCGATTGAAATGCCCTAACAATCATCCAGGAACTTTCTTCATAAACCACGTTTTCCTTTACCCAACACTTTCTCCAGATCTTCTATAGATTCGTCCTCTTCTATTGTCTTCTTCTTCTTGTCTAGTCAGACAAAAGGATCTCCATTAATCGTTAATCCAATTAAGGTGTTTACTGGTAAATCGTAACTTGGTGGATTGTGGTTGATTTGTGGCCAGTAGTTGGCTCAAGGTTAGCTGCCTTAAGTCTTTTTTCTGACTCTTGAACCATTCCTCGCGTTTCTCCGAGTTCTTGTGGTCTTTGATTAAAGTTACAAGTCTATTGGTAACGTCGGTAAACTCTGGAAACATTCGACTGATTCATGATGAGCGCACTGGTCGGATGACCGTTTAAGCAGCTTTTTATCGCTTGTTGTGTCTATCTCCAGGTAGAATTCTTGTTTGTTGTTAATGGAGTCGACGTTTGATGGATAACTGATCGTGGTGGGAAACATATATAACTTTTTACAAGGGTAAGTTGCCCCAAATTAGCACTATTGTAAACAAGCTTGAAAAGGGTGGACTTTAATTGCAAGAGGTATTACAATTTTTTTATGATTAATCTTACTAGTTGTATGAAATCATGGGGGCTTATAAAAATTTGTAGATAAAGAAGATATAATTTAAAAAAAAATATGTAATGTTCATATTCCCTTCTAACTGTATTAGATAAAGAAACCGGTGGCACTGTCTTCAACAATTATAGAATCTTTTATTTTACAAAGGCAATTCTAAATTTCTCTCACACTTAACCGTCTGCATGTTAGTCCGTTCATACTCGTTTCCTTGTCAGAAGCAATAAAGACCATACATTTGCATCAACTAATTACAATTTCCCATAAACTTATAGGGTCGCCTTGAATAGGGTAAACCATTCTGCCCTCTTTAAATGCCATTAAAATAGTTGTCTGTTAATTTAGACCATTAATTTAATTACTTGCCAGACTAATAATAGACAGTTGAAATTGTCACATGAAACTCGATTTTTTTTCTTCAAAGAATTCTTTGTGGAAAATGAAAAAGCAAAAAAAAAACAACATAATTGTGATTTTGGCAAGAAACGAAGTTAGTTGAGGTAATTAAACAAAATAATAAAAGCTTCTGTGGTTTCCGTGACGTATTGTTTATTCATTTTCTCGCTGGCATCTTGTATATATTGTCCATCTTCCTTCTCAATTGCATTACGCAATCTTCTCCAGCTAGATCTTCTCCAGGCCAAATACTAGGTCACAAGGAAGCCTAATTTGACGTCAAAGAAGGATATTCGGAGGAGTTTCACCAGTGGACTCAATATCAAATCTTATCAATCCAGCTGGAGCTTCTCCAGGCCGATATCCAAACTCTAGGTCACAAGGAAGCCTCATTTCACAATCCAAAAAGGATTTTCGGAGTAGTTTCACCAGTGGACTCAATAGCAAATCTAATCGATCCAGCTGGAGCTTCTCCAGGTCGATATCCAAATTCTAGGTCACAAGGAAGACTCATTTCACAATCCAAAAAGGATTTTCGGAGTAGTTTCACCAGTGGACTCAATAGCAAATCTTATCGATCCAGCTGGAGCTTCTCCAGGCCGATATCCAACCTCTAGGTCATAAGGAAGCCTTATTTCACAATCAAAAAAGGATTTTCGGAGTAGTTTCACCAGTGGACTCAATAGCAAATCTAATCGATCCAGCTGGAGCTTCTCCAGGTCGATATCCAAATTCTAGGTCACAAGGAAGACTCATTTCACAATCCAAAAAGGATTTTCGGAGTAGTTTCACCAGTGGACTCAATAGCAAATCTAATCGATCCAGCTGGAGCTTCTCAAGGCCGATATCCAAACTTTAGGTCACAAGGAAGCCTCATTTCACAATCCAAAAAGGATTTTCGGAGTAGTTTCACCAGTGGACTCAATAGCAAATCTTATCGATCCAGCTGGAGCTTCTCCAGGCCGATTTCCAAACTCTAGGTCACAAGGAAGCCTCATTTCACAATCCAAAAAGGATTTTCGGAGTAGTTTCACCAGTGGACTCAATAGCAAATCTTATCGATCCAGCTGGAGCTTCTCCAGGCCGATATCCATCCTCTAGGTCATAAGGAAGCCTTATTTCACAATCCAAAAAGGATTTTCGAAGGAGTTTAACCGGTGGATTCAACAGAAAATCGATAAGCCATTGCAAATAGGGATAAATACTGGTCCTTATCTCTCTGGTGGTTGAACAGGTATCTTTCAATGATACCAATTGAGGATGTATTGCTTCTAAATTTATTCCTTGATCGCTCTGGACTTCAAAGGACACATCATATCGGCTGATAAACGTTTTTAGTAATACCCCAGTAACAATCATCGCAAAAATTTCCACCAACAACAGCTAGAATGTATTTGCCACCGCAGCGATATCTAAAGCAATCCTTTCGAAACAACCTCCAGCATTATACTGTTTCTTGGGTGCATTTCTTTTGCAATATTCGTAGCACAAGTCATATATTTCTCATACCAGTTCTTTGTCGGAGTTTTATATCCATTGAAATCTCTCACGGATTCGCTGAAAGGTTTTCTTCACTTCCAGATGAGGATCATTCTCCTAATCTCCTCTGATCCTGGTGGTGACTATTCTTGTTGTCTACTGTAATTTTTCAAACTGCAGTTTCCTTAGATTCCGCCTTGTTGAAGTGGTAACAGTCTACCAAGCAAAGGATTGGAATTTCGGTAGATTACACCAGCTTAATGTAGAGATACTAGTAAAAATGTTGCACGGACATCTCTACCGACAAAAGTTTTCTTTTTGCAACGTAGTAGTTCCGTTCTAGCTTGAAGAAGACTTCTTGGATCTGTCAAAGCACTCCTTCAATTCTAAGTTACAAGAATAAAGTCCCTGTGGTTAAACTTTCCAGCAGTTCTCTAAGACCAATTTCAAACTTGAGGTTTATTTAGAAGAGATTAGAAGTATTTGGAATTCTAAATTCTTTGAAGAAAATTATCTAATTGCATGATTTAGATTAAAAGAGTTATTAGGTTCGCTATTAATCTAAAACCGTGTCATTGCTATTGTCCAGACTAAATTTACCTTCAAAGTAAATAACCTTCTAAAGCAACTGAAAGCTTTTTCAGAAAACTTCCCTTGGAATAGCTTTCATCTGCTCTATCATGTCTTGTTAGATGTTTTTATAACCACAAGTCACATTGTACTGAATCTGGTGAATACCAGGATTGCAGTGGTCGACCAAATAAGGTGACGATTCCAGAAATTTCAAAAATGTCGCATATTAATTGAAAATTTGGACTTGAAACAGCGTGGGGAAGATGTTTCCATCGAATTTTTGGCAATATTTCACAGAACTGAAAGCTGAACTTTTGCGCCAGTCCATAACTGGATGAAAAGTGAGACCCGAAGCAAAATAACAATCAAAATAATAGACTGAAAACGGAGAATCGGCTCCAAATGTTGCAAAGACCGTTCCATCTGCAGGCAGTGTCTTGGCGTCGGTTTGAAAAAGGAAAAACCATCTACGACGAGTATTATACAACGTTTGAGCGAAGAAATCAAGCAAAAACGGCCAAAATTAAAGTCTCGGTGGTAAAAATTCATTTTAGCACTTGTACGAGACACACTGTACATCCTGTACAATAAATTATTAAATGTTTTATATTTGTAACTGTCTAGTTTCTAATATTTGATTTAATTTTTCTTATTATTTCCCGATTTCTATTTAATTGAAATTGAAAATATTAACGCACAAAATGTATGTACTGGCACGCCACCTGTAAGTTTCTTTAGATAAAAATTGGTTGTATACGGGAGGTGGCCGTGAACGAATCATATGTTTTTAGCAAAAACAGGTTTCGGTGACGGGCATTCCACATGTGCCGACATCTTAAATTTCCTTCCATCCTCCATTCCATTCTATTCTATTCAGAGCATGTTTCTCTTGTCGACTGAGTTTAAATTGAATGATAGGTCAGTTAATGGACGGTGAAAAACATATCAAAAATTGGACAGAAAACATAGAAAACATTATTAAATTTAAAAGTAACCTAATATTATTTTTTAATGTTATTGTAGCTCAATTTAGATTTCCCAGATTTCTTTTATCATTTCATATTTATTAAAATTCTTGATTCTATTTGAAAAATTATAAACAGGCCTACAACGTCTTGGATTTCGAGTCTGCTGCTTGTGTATGCAACTTGAGGAATGGCGTGTGAACGGAAATATATTTTTGCAATCATTATTACCAATGTTTTAACTTTCCATAGTCCTCCAATGCATAATAAAAATCAAATAATCAAAAACGTATGTTTGGTAGTACATTTTAAGATCTATTAAAAACAGAAATTTGTCCAAGAACGTTAGTGGGTAACGCTATAAAGAAAAGGGTAACGCATTTTATAAATAATTTACATAAAATTATTGGGACTACTATAGAATACTTAAAATAGATTACATGGAATTGCATCATGTTTATCTACCATATTTATCATCAATAGTAGATACTATTATCAGTTTCGTAATCATATTTATGAATCTATTTATTTATATCAATGAAAAGCGTTGTGGGGTTTCTTATTTTTAGAAAAATTCAATACATAAACTAGTAACAAAAATAATACGATCCTAGGATGTTGAAAAATACAATTATTTTCATGAATACCTAGTAAAATTATTTAAAAATATAGAATCAAAATTTTGATTTTGATTTTGATACCGCTAGTGTAAGTTAAACAAAGCTAAAGCTCTTGGGACAGAGCTTTAGCTAAAACCCTTTGCGTCCTAACTTTCAAAACTAAATACTTTCAATCTTTGAGAATTTATCGTTGAATAATTTATTTGAGAGATGTTTAGGAGGCTATATCCAAAATAATAACTATTTTCTTTTAGTTTTTTTCATGGAAAACATTAAAAAATTTTGGATATTCATAACGAAAATCGCTTTTTCCAGAACAAACCATATTTTTGTCAAAATTACTGAATAGGACAAGGAGACTAACTAAAGGAGATTATGTCACCGATTTGTAAGTGAAAAAACTATTTATCTCGACGCTTAAGCCGCCGTCACTGTTACGAACGTCGGAAATCTTTTATTTTTTTCAAATGCTTGCCTACGATTTCCGTCAGCAAATTCTTCCGAGAATGCATAAGTAAATATCTACATTCACAAACACCCATTAATAGTTTCGACTACAATGTGTATACATTGAAATTTGTGTATGTACACAACATAGTTCACTTGGCAATTTCTTTATCAACAGATTTCATCCAACTGAACGTTGAAAACCACAATTGCACAGTCGATTTCTACGATATCTTCATTGCTCCAAATATTAAAATTAACGAAACGGAATGAAAATTGAAGAAACAAGCGGGATTGAACGAAGTTTAGGGATGCTCTGATAATTAACAGTTTACTGAAGGTCGATACTAAGTTTTGAAGATGCCTTCTTCAAAAAATAAAAGCTATCTAAGTAGATTCAACAGAAAATAGGTATACTCCAAACTTTTTATCTGTTTCACAACAACCCCAGGAAAAGCCTCTGGTTCTTTCATCAGGGAAACCAAAACATCTAGAGGGTGCATGAAACCCTGATTGAATCCCCAGTTTAAACAAGAACTATAAACCAGGTAAAACAAAAAAGATACGAAAGAAGAAATAAAATAAAATGTAAATTTTAGAGTTGTAGTTAGTTAAATAAGATAATTAATAATTAATTCTGTTTTTGAGAAAAGTTAATGGGAAGCCTACTTCTTTTTAAAGTCTATTTCTGTTCGTAGTATCAACCCTTATTTAGCAGAATTTAATTTATTATTATCTTTTATGAAGGAATATCTTCAGGTTTTACTAGAAAACACTAAAACTCCAAATACAAATACACAAAATGTTCCGGGAGAATTTCCAAGTGCAGAAATATTAAGATTTCCTCAAAGCTATTAACTAGATATTTTTGTTATATTAACTATTTTAATCGTTTTCGTTTGTATTGAAACATCAATCTCTAATACAAACATCACTTTCATTAAATCAATCTTCGCAAAAATCCCAGAAAAAGTTAAAAGACAAAGAAATTTAAGAAATAATGAAGAATGAAGTACCTAAAAAGACATACGCCGCAGTAAAAGTATGGTAAAACTCCAAGGGGTACTTAAATTCTCCCAAGGAAGTATCCAAAACTAGAAATAACTGGTTAGGTTATTGCTCAATATAGAGTCACCAACCTGAGAGATATCGAAAGAGGTGTAGACAAAAAATGTGGTAAACACCAACAGTATACAATTCACAATCGAAGCAGAGTCTCTGATGTAGATTGGGGGCAAAAAATATAACATTTCAACTTCATTCTATTGTACATAAGAAGGCGGTTCAAATACGATCGATGTAGATGGCGCTTCTTTATATGTTTTGCAGGTTGCGGCTTATATGTTAGCTGGATCCCTTACTAACTATGTGGCATAGCTTCCGAAACGAATACACGTCGACACGACACGGAAATTCGGTTTCTTAGAGTGAATCTTCACCAGAACGCCAGTCATAGCGAAAACAACCAGGACCTTACAACGTATACAACGTTCCATAATGCCATAACCTTAAAACACCCTCGAATCCCGGTTATCGCTTGTAACGGGGAAGCATTCGGCGCGACATGGGCTTCTTCTCCAGGGTAACACGCCCTCATCGATACAATATAAGAATTGGGGTGTGAAATACTAGAAAATCCCTCATATAGTCCGGACTTATTCCCCCAGAAATTCAACAACGACGACGAGGTAGAGAAATTCTTCGATAACGTGTAACTTTTGAAGGGAATTATTGAGAAAAACTGTGAAATATTTTCGATAATAAATAGATCTGTTAAGTTTTATGTAAAATTTTGTATATTTAAGACCGATTTTATTTTTTTAATATCTATATCACACTCTGGCTCTCTCAAAACATAACCTAAAAATTTAGTATAATAGGACAATCCATAACCATGACCTGCGCAACACTAATATGGCCGCTGAACGACAAACAATATGTTTAACGCCATTTTGACTAAAGATTTTTGCTACTTCTTCCAAATCTATATCCTAAACCTGGTAATCCAGATTTTAACGTGGTTTTATTAATGTTTGTTTGTGCGAATTTCAAAGACTGCGTAGCTATTTAAACCCGTATGATATTTAGTTCATCTTGAAGCTGAGAAAGGGTGGTGTGGTTTGATAAGAGATGGCGTAACTTTTTACATTACATCGTTCCGAGATTCCGAATCTGCGTTGGAAAACTATTGTTATAATATTTTTCAAGTGTTTTCGCGGGGAGCTCTCCTTCATTACTTTAATATGAAGAAAAACGTTGCCGAAAGTCATCGTATTTTGGAGGAAGTTTATGGTGGACATGCTCTAGCTGAGCGAACGTGCCAAAAGTGGTTTGCACGATTTAAAAGTGGTGATTTTGGCTTGGGAGACGATGAACGTCCTGGGCAGCCATAAAAGTTTAAATATGAAAAACTGGAAGCATTACTCGATGAAGATTGTTGCCAAACACAAGAAGACTTCGCAGAATCCTTGGGTGTCACTCAAGCAGCCGTTTCAAAACGTTTAAAAGCAGCTGGATATATTCAAAAGCAAGGAAATTGGGCTCCACATGAACTCAAGCCGAGAGGCGTCGAATGCATGTCCGAAATGCTGCTGGAACGCCACAGAAGGAAGTAATTTTTGTATCGGATTGTCACTGGTGATGAAAAATGGATCCGTTACGTCAACCTCAAACGCAAAAAATCATAAGTGAAATCCGGCCAACCAGTCAATTCAACGGTAAAGCCGAATATCCAAGTCGCGAAGGTAATGGTGGGATCAGAAGGATGTGCTGTATTATGAGCTGCTAAATTCGGGCGAAACCATCAAAGGAGAACACTATCGAACACAATTAATCCTTTGGAAGAAAGCAGTAGCCGAAAAACGCCCGGAATATCCGACCAGACACGAGGCAATAATTTTCTATCATGACAACGCTCGGCCCCACGTTGCTATTCCGGTTAAGAACTATTTGGAAAACAGTGGATGTTTTACCTCGCCCGCCTCATAGCCCAGACCTTGCCCCTTCTGACTACCATTTGTTCCGATCGATGCAGAACGCCCTCACTGGAAAACGGTTAACATCAGAGCAAGATATCAAAAATTGACTTGATTCATTCTTGGCTGCCAAGCCCGCACAGTTCTTTTGGGATGGGATCCACAAATTGCCAGAAAGATGTGGAAAGGTCATACCTTCAGATAAGCAATACTTTGAATTTGAATTAAGATATAGACCACAATAGTAAAGCCATCAGATATATCTGTCTTCACTTCTTTAGTACATTCTTTGTTGGGTCTAAAATATTAGTAGGAGTCTTGTTGGGGATTTCAATGGACGATTGAAGATTCCAGGTGTATTAGAGTATGCATTCTGACATGATAGTAGTTTGATAGATCAGCTCAATGCCTTAACATATAAACCGTATATTCCAACTTAGTTGTAATAACTTGGATGTTTTCTTAGTTACAGTAAGACGCTGGTTACAGTCTCGATAAAATACGTTTTATCTAGGCTATAAAAGTTAACAAGTATTTATTGACATTCATTCAAAATCCAGACAATCTCGTTAGAAACATTAATAAAACGAAATAAAAATATTTCGATAAACAAGAGCAGTTAGATAACAAAAATTGATACGGTCGAAGAAATTCGTGTTAATGGTACTTTTACTTAGAAGAAAACAAGCAACAAAAGATTATAAACAATAATATACAAGTGCAAACGATATATCCCAAAACATATAAGACAAATAAGTTATTTATTGAAGGATACTGATTATCTTGATATTAGTATATATTTAAAATCGAGTTCAAAATGTCGTACGACGTTGTTCGATATCTAATCGATACTTTTTCCTGTCGCTGCCGCTCTTATAGTTCAGGTTCCATACACTCATTGATTTTCAAATGCTTTTCCTTAATATGCTCTATAATTGTTTTTTTTTTTTCAAGTTCATTTGGTGTTTTATTGTTTGGTTTCTGGCTCGATCTAATCTTGACGTTTTTAGAGCGTCCATTTCCGTGGTTTATATTTTTTTCTTTAGCTTTTCTTTTATTCACCATGTTTTTTCTGTATCATCTGTTCCTTCTTTGTCAAAAGTGTGATTCGAATCCTTATTTGACGATGCCAAACAAGGATTGTACGGCGGATGATCCATCAATTTGATAATTGGACTTTTCAAAAACGTTTTAGTTTGAATTGTTGTGTGAAAACTCGCATTGTCTTGGTGGAGAATAATTCGTCTTTTGCGATCGGTTTTCCTAATTCTTCTGGCAAAAAATGCTGGTGAATCATTCAGAATTGACCGTTCCATGTTGCTCTAATGGAACGGCGGCGACATGTGCATGATTCGTTGTCTGTAACCCCGCGATTGAATTTTTTCAACATTTCTTCAGCACCAATAGACACTAGCTTTTTTATACAGCATCCAACGCGAACCAATATTTTACAGCCAAATTTTCATCTGACGTTTCTAGTACCACAGCCGATTTTTGAACGACCTTCACGAAATTCATCCCGTATCGAAGTGAGACCACGATTGAATTCGGAAAACCAGCCAAACACGGTGCCTCGAAATGATGGCTCATCATCAATCGAAGCGAGTTGATTTGCACACTGCTGTTGCTTCAATTCATTTTTTGACGAAGATAAATGTTTCAAGTATCTCAAATAGCACACTAACATACTCATTTTTGATAGTGTAGTTCTCATGGACTGGCCTTTATCTTTCTGTTTTCTTTTCTATTAATTCCTTTAAAGAGAACGCGTTGTTTATACGGGACCTTCCAGCTGTTGTCCTTCTTCGTATTTGGTGTATTCCCGATCTAAAACAACCCTTATTAATCTTGTATACACCCCTTGTTACCGATATCCTACGATAATTGTTGCTTTTTAGTTTATTACCTCGGTTACTATATATGATTGTGATGTCTTCGGGTATATTCGTACTAAAAAAAATTCATCTTGTGTTATATACTTTTTGAAAATAATTGAAATGATTTCTTCCTGTAATAGAGCCCTCTTAATGCTTGGAGGTTTATTATTTTGCATGTAAGCACGTTCATTTCCTGGTGAATGACCGATACGTCTCGCATAATTCCATTGCAACTGCCGTTTATTCTTATAAAAAAAGATACAGAATAAAGAAAATCCAATCCAATTGTCTGAAATAAACAATTACAGTTTCCACTGACTCGGTTGTTGGTAGTTGGCAGTTGAAACCTATCCAACAAGACGTAAAATTTCGACTACCATCTTCACTGTACTTCATAAAAGTTGATAAAATTCTAATCGAGCGGAATCTTGCATTTTTTTTTCATTTACAGTAGTACACAAGGTTCTATTCCATTGTTTTTAGTTTTGATTAAACACCCTATATATATTTTTAAGTTCATAAAGTCGTTGATGATATCATTTCAACCTAGGAATACGAGGGTGGTCTCAGAAGTAGCTGGTCCAACAAAAAAATGTATTTTTCAACTTTCAACGGCCCCCATCTTGCACATAGCTTTCTCATGTCAAAATTTTCCGTTAATATGCGATGTACTGCACTTTTTGGAATGCCTACAATGTCTGCTAAATCGTGGGCTTTCAGTCTTTCAGAAATGTTGATTAATTTTAATAATACAAGGCAAGTCTTAAATACTTTGGTTTTGAGATAACTCCACAGCTGTTGGTTACTATTGGATGCGTCGTTTTGTGGATTCCATCATTTTTTTGTCCAGAGCTCTCTCCATTTCCTTCTGTTTTCGGTTACTTCTGTAGCTTCTTCTCATATTAAGTTCACCAATCATTTTCCTTAATCATTATTTTCTATTCTTATACAAGTCCGCTACTTTTTCTTCTGCTTATTGTATTATAATTCAATACTTTTCTGGTTATTTTTTGCTAGTTTTCGTAGTGTATGACTTATCAATAAATTTTCGCTCCTGAATATTAAAAAAATAATTTAAATAGGGTAAAAAAGTAACAAGAAAATTATAAATAATCGAAATATACTTAATTTTAGTAATAACTTCTAGTTTAACTAAACATTCTATTTAATCAAAACTATTAGTTACAGGAAAAGTTAAAAATATGTCCCATTCACCATCTGACACAGACCAAGACGATGGTAGATCGGATTTACAGAATTTCCCATCATCTGCGGAGTTGTACGAGTCATTTCATTTCTAATTCGTTCCATTAAATTTTCTAAATTTTCTGGGTAGTTAATGCAGACCTCTACAGAAAAAAGTCAAGGAGGGTGAAAACGGGTGACCTAGATGGCCACTCCATTCATCCAATCTACTTTCCTTTAAACTGGCATCCAAATTTTTTTAATTATTTGGATCTGGAAATGCCGCAATGATTCTACACCACTGCCATACGAAGTAGTGCAGGCATTCAAGCTCAAAATGGTGTCAAACCTCCGAATTCTTACCCTCCATATCAAGATGTACATGATTGAAAGGTGTGTAAATTGTTTTTAAGGGGTGGAAATCACCCCTTATCGAAAAATACCAATATTATAGTTTTTTTCTACTTTTTTCAATTGAAATGTTTTTCCTTTATGCAGCATAAATATCTTAAGGTATTGTATAATAGAAAATTTATATATTTTGAAGTATCAACCCTTAAAAATCTTTAAAAACTAACCTTCTCATGAAAATAATATAGGAAAAAAACTTTTAACGATTTAAAACATTGCAGCTTCATTTTTACTGTGAAAAATTCATAGCATTTTAATAAAATTTAATTGGTTATTAATTTTTATTATTCAACCCTTGAAAACTACCCCTTTACAGAGAATGAAATAAAAAATAAATCTAATGACTACCAACTTTTAGATTTTGCATTCTTTTTGGTATTAAACTTTCTTTAATGACTGTTAATGTTTTGATTTTGAATTATTTCGGTATTCAAGTGATTTTTCATTCTCTACACCCTGACACCCCTTAAGAACCACCCCTTCACCAAGATTATAAGTATATCATCTTTTGTTCCTATCAAATGTACCTACAGGCAACTTAGCATCAACAAAAAAAATCCGTGCGCCAAAATTTGAAACTTTTTCATATTCTATAGTTCAAAAAAAAATTTCAAATTCTTATTTTTTATGTAACTCCATTAATTTTGAAACTATCACACCCTACAAAAAAACCATTTTAAAGGTAATTTTCAGGGCTATAAGCTTATGTATGTTATAAGGGCTTGAAACCCTCCACATTTTATTAATAAAGGGTCAAAGGGTTGTGGATAAATAATCTTTGCATTATAGTGACGGATTAATTTGGTTATAATTCCGTCAATTTTTATGCTACAAAAAAAATTAAAAAAGAAAAATAATTGTCATAAAAAATGCTTTAATTTAACTGTGTATTTGTTTTTGTATCTCTCATAGATATGGAGAAAACATGTAGCCAAAAAAATTTTTTTAAAATTATGCATTTCTCTTCAGTCAAACTTTCAGATGTCGTAAATAACATCCAAATAAAGTATTTGGTACAAGGAATAAATTTAATTTTGGTTTTCAATGAAATGACAGTTTTAGTGCAATCAAATCTTTTTTTTTACATCATATGGAATTTCAGTCGAAACGACTTTTATCAGTAGTCATTTGAAAGGTCTTTTTAAGCTCTTTAAAAAGTATTCTATGACTTTTTGTTGAAAAATTAACCGTTTTCCCGTTCTTTCAAGTTAAATGCTGAATTACGTAATACAAAAGTTATTCAAGTATCTATAACTTGCTTTAGGTAGAAAATTAAGATTTAAAATATAACTCAATTTCTTTGTTTTTTTATAAGCTTCATTTTTGTTCATCACACTTTTATCGATAAAATTCATCATTACAGAGTTATACGAAAAAAACTATTAAAAATGCGTTTTTTGACGAAAAATCGACAAAATTTCAAATAAATCGGTGCTGCATTAATTAATTCTGGGGGGAAATGCTTGAATACCTGGCCTAAAGATGTTCCAAATAACGCCCAATAAATTTTTCGCATAAAACAGAAAAAGATATACTGTTAAATGGATACAGCATCGAAAAGGCAAGATCCATCTTTAACCAGATAAGTGCCTTCTTCAAGAGTCACTATTTAAATCAAAATAAGAGTGCTAAAAAGCTACGTCTTCTCTGTTTGGTTTTATGAAGTTAAGTCCTGGACCTTGAACAAAGATATGAGCAAAAAATTAGAAGTCAGATGGACCGTACGGGTAGCAAATGAAGTCATCCTTGAAGGCAAAATATTTTGAAAAAAAAAAGTTCGATACACTAACCAAAAAATTTATTTTTTTCTCCCGAGAGTTCGTGAACAAGTTTACCTTTTCCTTAGAAACTTTTTGTATAAAATACGCAATTAAGTTTAATAATACAGAATTATTAATAAATATTCTAACAGCGTAAAAGACGAATTGAATAGTTTAACTGACATATCGAAAGAAAGGAATGTTTTGGAGAATGAAATTGTAAAAACTTGCATGTTTATGACCGACCGTATCGTATAATAAACTAATTTACTAACATACAGAATTTGGATTCCTAGAAAAGTCAATATATGTAAAAACATTCTATTCAAAAATATAAGAATATCTATTAGTGCATCGTGGGAATGTGTCGTCAAATCCCTACCATAATTAATCAAGAACCGGTACACGAATAACCAAGAATTAATGATATTTCACCCCTGGAAATAATGTATCAAACCGCAGTCCTTCAATACGATCAAGGGCTTGGTTATCCGGGGTTATATACCACATACCGCGTGCTCACAATCGGACTCTTTAAATTTTAAATGACTCGATTTCTGTCGCCGCCCATGACCTAGATCCGTGATGTAGTCGCGTAGACATCCCAATTATATGTTAGAATTAATTATGTGTGACGATAAACACCATGGAAATGCTATATACATATGTGAATGAGAGGTCGACCGCAAAAATCCAATTCAATGTATTTCTGGAAAAAATTTTATTACCAAATTGAATTTTAAATATCTAGTTATTCTATTTATAGTAAATTACCCCGATATAATTATGAATAGATATTTTTATTGTATAACCAGTGATATATAATACCGCGCGTCTCTAAAGTAACGTACAAATTTCGGAAATTCATTTTTCAACTCGCCGTTGACAATTTTTCTTTTTTCAAAAGAATTATCCCACGCGCATCCCAAAAAAACCGTCGCCATGACCTTGTCTGTAGGTGGAACGCCTTTGAAGCTGGTTCTCTCTTTCGGTTCATTGTTTCGATTGTTCTTTCGTTCCAGGTGTGAAGTAATAGACGTTTGATCTATTACTATGAAACCACGCAAAAATTAGGTTTTAATTCTGTAAAAATTACCAAACAGTCTATGTCCTAAGTACTGAACTTTCTCTCCATGATTGTCGTGAAAAGTTCTTTATTTTTACCCATTTCCTGTAGGACTTCTATGTTTGTCTTATGTTCTGGCCAAAATATCCGTTATTGCAATGGTCAAAATTGATGAATTGAAGTTTGAATTGCTACCTATTCGCCAGATTTAGCCCTCTCGGATTATTTTCTGTTCACAGACTTGAAAAAACGACACGGTGGTTAAAGATTTCTCTATTGGGTTAAGTACTTCTGAAATCATCAAACTTTATGCCTATTTGAACTTCAAACTATTGGGGATTTCATTTTTTATTCTTCTTTCGTCCTTTTACCACCCGTCCCGATCCTTTCCTACTTTATTCAACTGTACTGTTATCCTTTGCTTCCTTAATATTGTGCTACTTGATATAGCTAAGTTTTCCTGGGCTTCCTCATCTCTTTTTTTCGCCTTCTGGTTTCCATTTTCGTTTTTCTATAATTACTTCATGCCATACTCTATTCTTTTTTGTTTTTTTCTGCTACTTTCTTTAGTTGTATCATCTCTGTCGCTACTATTCTATTCAGTGTCTTTCTGTTCCACTTCCATCGAGTTGTATAAGCATAGATCCACATCCACTCCTCATTTCTATCTTATACGACTCACCTTTCATTAACAGAATCTTTTGTTGGTTCCTTTTCCAAGAAAAGGTATCCGATTATCAATTTTTGCTCATTTTTCTTTGGTTTTTCTACTTCATACTTGCTACTCTATTTCGGAAACTGGTTTTCTTTGGATGTACGAAAATTGAACCAAAATCTTTAAAGGGATCACCATCAATTAATGTCACCATTGAGACCAAAACCCCTTTACAAACTTGACTTTACAAAATTTGACAAGAGATAGCTTTGGAATGTTCTAGTCATCGAATCAAAGTGATCACAAGTCTTTCGGGGCTCCTAATCGTTTGGGAATTAATTGTAACGAGGAAGCAAGAACCAACATAACAGGAAATCTATTAGTACTAACGATTCATCAATTATTTATTTATTTTTATTTAAGAAACGATTTAAGGCATATAGATTATATACTGAGCGTATAGGAAAAAAGCAGAGGCATATAATGGAAGCAAAAATATGAGATAGGTGGCAATTTATCTTTATAACAAGCTGCATCCCTTAGAAGTTATAGGGTCTACAATTTCGGAGAGTACTAAGGCCTTCTATTATTGAAAATCGTCGTTTTTTCTTCAAAAACATGAATACCAAATGCACTACCAATCCAGTTGGTGCAAATACATTCCAAAATATGCCTTTCATTGTTGCCGAATTTCTCAAACTGTCGGAACCAAATCTAAATAGTTTCCGTAGAGATATCCGCAGCATTTGACTGTAGACGTACATTTCGAATGCATCAATTTTCTTCTCTGTGGCCGCATCCATCGTCCAACTTTCGTATCCGTACAGAAATTGTAACAACGAAGAAGCATTCTGGTCCGGAGTTCCAGACTGAGGTTGCTGTTTGCTAGAAATGACCTCATGTTGTTCAGAGATTTCCGCGCTTACTCAATGGCACGTCCAGGTGTCTTAGAGATGATACTTGTTCAATGATCTCTCCATGGAGTCTCGGGGTGGCGTTTCTTCGTATTTTTGATAATACCAATAGTTTGGTCTTGGACGTATTCATATATAGGCCGAATTACTCGCTATATTCTACGATAACGTCCACGAGAGATTGAGGATTGTTTATAATGTTTCCATTGATCTGCAGATATATTCTCGAGGGTTTTGCTGAATACTGCCTCAGAGTAGAGGATAAATAGTATGAGGGATAATACACATCCTTGTGGCACACCTTTCTCTTCTGGTGTGGACCCTTAGATTGTGACTGTTGCTGTTTGGTACCAGTGAACACCGGTTATGATCTTTAGAAGCGATGGAATGTTTACTATGTCTGCTAGCTCGCGCACTTTCAGTCAACGATCATCCAGCGGATTTTATTCTACATTTCTGGAGTCGTCGTCTCATTTGGTCGACCACTGCGTTGCTGGTCTTCGCTTAAACTCTTCTACCAAATATTTTACTGTTTTATCGTATGCAAACAGTTTTTTCAGTATTCAAACTATAATCAAAGATGTATTTTCTCATTTCACTCAACTCCATTTTGTAGTAAACATATTTTTATAATTGAGCAGTAAATTGCTGAAACAGTAGTTTCAATTTTCAATGTTTTCGTGACTGAATAATATTAAGAAATTAAAACAGTTTTTATGATTCATTAATGATTCCCAAAACTCACTATATCCCTTTAAATAATTCACACCCTTTCGTCTTTTCTGGACGCTAAGTTCTGCAACGTCTACTAGGCACTTTTTTACCAACTGACTTTATTCATAGAACTAGCTCAAATAAAAACTATCTAGATCTAATCAAATGAACAATCTACCTCGTTATTCATTCAAAAGAAGCTATTTGATTATTGATATAAAACAATAAGGAAACTTGTTTGCTTTGAAATTAAACGTTAATCATTATTGAAAATAATTAATAGTTTTAAAACATTTATTATTTCGAATTTGTGTGAAAACAAGTACTGTACATGTTTGATTATCGGAACAAGGTTTTGTTCTATGGTTATTCCGTTCAGAATCCACTCGAGTACTCTATACATAGAAATAAAATGCACATTTCAAGGTTATGTTTTATACGTCATGTTTATTATTATCATTTCACTTTAAGTTCGCTTTTTCTAGCGTGTCTTTCTGTGTTCTTTTTATGCAATCTGTCTTAAAAAGAAATTGATATTTAACGAAGAAATTTTAAGGAAAATAACGATTTTATTGAAAAAATGTTGAGTTGGAGTTCTACATTCAAAGATCTATATCTCAGGTTCTAATATAGCTACATAGTTCGTTTTGATTTGAGAATACTCGCTAAAATACCTTCTTTATTTTGAGTTTTTGAACACTTAAATCGGTTGAGATGGAGAGGAGCTAGGCGCGGACATTCAATGTGGAGTTATGGATTTTTGTAGGTTTTTGGCAATTTTTCTACATTCAAAGATCTATATCTCAGGTTCCAATATAGCTACAGAGTTCGTTTTGATTTAAAAACACTTGCTGAAACACCTTCTTTCTTTTGAGTTTTTGAACACTTAAATCGGTCGAGTTGAAGAGGAGCTAGGCGCGGACATTCATTTGGAGTTATGGATTTTTGTAGGTTTTTGGCAATTTTTCTACATTCAAAGATCTATATCTCAGGTTCCAATATAGCTACAGAGTTCGTTTTGGTTTAAGAACACTCTCTGAAGCACCTTCTTTCTTTTGAGTTGTTGAACACTTAAATCGGTCGAGTTGAAGAGGAGCTAGGCGCGGACATTCATTTGGAGTTATGGATTTTTGTAGGTTTCTAGCAATTTTCTACATTCAAAGATCTATATCTCAGGTTCTAATATAGCTACAGAGTTTGTTTTGATTTAAAAACACTCGCTGAAACACCTTCTTTCTTTTGAGTTTTTGAACACTTAAATCGGTCGAGTTGAAGAGGAGCTAGGCGCGGACATTCATTTGGAGTTATGGATTTTTGTAGGTTTTTGGCAATTTTTCTACATTCAAAGATCTATATCTCAGGTTCTAATATAGCTACAGAGTTCGTTTTGATTTAAAAACACTCGCTGAAACACCTTCTTTCTTTTGAGTTTTTGAACACTTAAATCGGTCGAGTTGAAGAGGAGCTAGGCGCGGACATTCATTTGGAGTTATGGATTTTTGTAGGTTTTTGGCAATTTTTCTACATTCAAAGATCTATATCTCAGGTTCTAATATAGCTACAGAGTTCGTTTTGGTTTAAGAACACTCTCTGAAGCACCTTCTTTCTTTTGAGTTTTTGAACACTTAAATCGGTCGAGTTGAAGAGGAGCTAGGCGCGGACATTCATTTGGAGTTATGGATTTTTGTAGGTTTTTGGCAATTTTTCTACATTCAAAGATCTATATCTCAGGTTCCAATATAGCTACAAAGTTCGTTTTGGTTTAAGAACACTCTCTGAAGCACCTTCTTTCTTTTGAGTTTTTAAACACTTAAATCGGTTGAGTTGAAGAGGAGCTAGGCGCGGACATTCAATTTGGAGTTATGGATTTTTGTAGGTTTTTGACAATTTTTCTACATTCAAAGATCTATATCTCAGGTTCTAATATAGCTACAGAGTTCGTTTTGGTTTAAGAACACTCTCTGAAGCACCTTCTTTCTTTTGAGTTTTTGAACACTTAAATCGGTTGAGTTGAAGAGGAGCTAGGCGCGGACATTCAATTTGGAGTTATGGATTTTTGTAGGTTTTTGGCAATTTTTCTACATTCAAAGATCTATATCTCAGGTTCTAATATAGCTACAGAGTTCGTTTTGGTTTAAGAACACTCTCTGAAGCACCTTCTTTCTTTTGAGTTTTTGAACACTTAAATCGGTCGAGTTGAAGAGGAGCTAGGCGCGGACATTCATTTGGAGTTATGGATTTTTGTAGGTTTTTGGCAATTTTTCTACATTCAAAGATCTATATCTCAGGTTCTAATATAGCTACAGAGTTCGTTTTGGTTTAAGAACACTCTCTGAAGCACCTTCTTTCTTTTGAGTTTTTGAACACTTAAATCGGTCGAGTTGAAGAGGAGCTAGGCGCGGACATTCATTTGGAGTTATGGATTTTTGTAGGTTTTTGGCAATTTTTCTACATTCAAAGATCTATATCTCAGGTTCCAATATAGCTACAGAGTTCGTTTTGGTTTAAGAACACTCTCTGAAGCACCTTCTTTCTTTTGAGTTTTTGAACACTTAAATCGGTTGAGTTGAAGAGGAGCTAGGCGCGGACATTCAATTTGGAGTTATGGATTTTTGTAGGTTTTTGACAATTTTTCTACATTCAAAGATCTATATCTCAGGTTCTAATATAGCTACAGAGTTCGTTTTGGTTTAAGAACACTCTCTGAAGCACCTTCTTTCTTTTGAGTTTTTGAACACTTAAATCGGTTGAGTTGAAGAGGAGCTAGGCGCGGACATTCAATTTGGAGTTATGGATTTTTGTAGGTTTTTGGCAATTTTTCTACATTCAAAGATCTATATCTCAGGTTCTAATATAGCTACAGAGTTCGTTTTGGTTTAAGAACACTCTCTGAAGTACCTTCTTTCTTTTGAGTTTTTGAACACTTAAATCGGTTGAGTTGAAGAGGAGCTAGGCGCGGACATTCATTTGGAGTTATGGATTTTTGTAGGTTTTTGGCAATTTTTCTACATTCAAAGATCTATATCTCAGGTTCTAATATAGCTACAGAGTTCGTTTTGGTTTAAGAACACTCTCTGAAGCACCTTCTTTCTTTTGAGTTTTTGAACACTTAAATCGGTCGAGTTGAAGAGGAGCTAGGCGCGGACATTCATTTGGAGTTATGGATTTTTGTAGGTTTTTGGCAATTTTTCTACATTCAAAGATCTATATCTCAGGTTCTAATATAGCTACAGAGTTCGTTTTGGTTTAAGAACACTCTCTGAAGCACCTTCTTTCTTTTGAGTTGTTGAACACTTAAATCGGTTGAGTTGAAGAGGAGCTAGGCGCGGACATTCATTTGGAGTTATGGATTTTTGTAGGTTTTTGGCAATTTTTCTACATTCAAAGATCTATATCTCAGGTTCTAATATAGCTACAGAGTTCGTTTTGGTTTAAAAACACTCGCTGAAACACCTTCTTTCTTTTGAGTTTTTGAACACTTAAATCGGTCGAGTTGAAGAGGAGCTAGGCGCGGACATTCATTTGGAGTTATGGATTTTTGTAGGTTTTTGGCAATTTTTCTACATTCAAAGATCTATATCTCAGGTTCTAATATAGCTACAGAGTTCGTTTTGATTTAAAAACACTCGCTGAAACACCTTCTTTCTTTTGAGTTTTTGAACACTTAAATCGGTCGAGTTGAAGAGGAGCTAGGCGCGGACATTCATTTGGAGTTATGGATTTTTGTAGGTTTTTGGCAATTTTTCTACATTCAAAGATCTATATCTCAGGTTCTAATATAGCTACAGAGTTCGTTTTGGTTTAAGAACACTCTCTGAAGCACCTTCTTTCTTTTGAGTTTTTGAACACTTAAATCGGTCGAGTTGAAGAGGAGCTAGGCGCGGACATTCATTTGGAGTTATGGATTTTTGTAGGTTTTTGGCAATTTTTCTACATTCAAAGATCTATATCTCAGGTTCCAATATAGCTACAAAGTTCGTTTTGGTTTAAGAACACTCTCTGAAGCACCTTCTTTCTTTTGAGTTTTTAAACACTTAAATCGGTTGAGTTGAAGAGGAGCTAGGCGCGGACATTCAATTTGGAGTTATGGATTTTTGTAGGTTTTTGACAATTTTTCTACATTCAAAGATCTATATCTCAGGTTCTAATATAGCTACAGAGTTCGTTTTGGTTTAAGAACACTCTCTGAAGCACCTTCTTTCTTTTGAGTTTTTGAACACTTAAATCGGTTGAGTTGAAGAGGAGCTAGGCGCGGACATTCAATTTGGAGTTATGGATTTTTGTAGGTTTTTGGCAATTTTTCTACATTCAAAGATCTATATCTCAGGTTCTAATATAGCTACAGAGTTCGTTTTGGTTTAAGAACACTCTCTGAAGCACCTTCTTTCTTTTGAGTTTTTGAACACTTAAATCGGTCGAGTTGAAGAGGAGCTAGGCGCGGACATTCATTTGGAGTTATGGATTTTTGTAGGTTTTTGGCAATTTTTCTACATTCAAAGATCTATATCTCAGGTTCTAATATAGCTACAGAGTTCGTTTTGGTTTAAGAACACTCTCTGAAGCACCTTCTTTCTTTTGAGTTTTTGAACACTTAAATCGGTCGAGTTGAAGAGGAGCTAGGCGCGGACATTCATTTGGAGTTATGGATTTTTGTAGGTTTTTGGCAATTTTTCTACATTCAAAGATCTATATCTCAGGTTCCAATATAGCTACAGAGTTCGTTTTGGTTTAAGAACACTCTCTGAAGCACCTTCTTTCTTTTGAGTTTTTGAACACTTAAATCGGTTGAGTTGAAGAGGAGCTAGGCGCGGACATTCAATTTGGAGTTATGGATTTTTGTAGGTTTTTGACAATTTTTCTACATTCAAAGATCTATATCTCAGGTTCTAATATAGCTACAGAGTTCGTTTTGGTTTAAGAACACTCTCTGAAGCACCTTCTTTCTTTTGAGTTTTTGAACACTTAAATCGGTTGAGTTGAAGAGGAGCTAGGCGCGGACATTCAATTTGGAGTTATGGATTTTTGTAGGTTTTTGGCAATTTTTCTACATTCAAAGATCTATATCTCAGGTTCTAATATAGCTACAGAGTTCGTTTTGGTTTAAGAACACTCTCTGAAGTACCTTCTTTCTTTTGAGTTTTTGAACACTTAAATCGGTTGAGTTGAAGAGGAGCTAGGCGCGGACATTCATTTGGAGTTATGGATTTTTGTAGGTTTTTGGCAATTTTTCTACATTCAAAGATCTATATCTCAGGTTCTAATATAGCTACAGAGTTCGTTTTGGTTTAAGAACACTCTCTGAAGCACCTTCTTTCTTTTGAGTTTTTGAACACTTAAATCGGTCGAGTTGAAGAGGAGCTAGGCGCGGACATTCATTTGGAGTTATGGATTTTTGTAGGTTTTTGGCAATTTTTCTACATTCAAAGATCTATATCTCAGGTTCTAATATAGCTACAGAGTTCGTTTTGGTTTAAGAACACTCTCTGAAGCACCTTCTTTCTTTTGAGTTGTTGAACACTTAAATCGGTTGAGTTGAAGAGGAGCTAGGCGCGGACATTCATTTGGAGTTATGGATTTTTGTAGGTTTTTGGCAATTTTTCTACATTCAAAGATCTATATCTCAGGTTCTAATATAGCTACAGAGTTCGTTTTGGTTTAAAAACACTCGCTGAAACACCTTCTTTCTTTTGAGTTTTTGAACACTTAAATCGGTCGAGTTGGAGAGGAGCTAGGCGCGGACATTCATTTGGAGTTATGGATTTTTGTAGGTTTTTGGCAATTTTTCTACATTCAAAGATCTATATCTCATTTTCCAATATAGCTACAGAGTTAGTTCTTCTCTATTATAATGATTTCTGATACTTATTTAATGGATTCTATGCGAGCGAAGCCGCGGGTAAAAGCTATTTATTTGGGAATTTATTTCTTGCAAATAACATCGTCCAAATGTAAACCGTTGCGCCCCCGTCATACATTTCATTCAGCACTGAAATGGGTCTGAAACAATCTTTCTTAATCTACCAACTAGTCCTAGAACAAACTATAATTAAACAAAAGAAGTATTAGTGAAGAACATCGGAAAAACTTATCGAGAAACGAAAGATACCACCATTTTTGTGAGTGCTAGACAAATTCCTCAGAAAGGTAGTTCACTTTTCAAAACCTGCCCATATTGGAGTTTTTGTAAAGTTAGAGTGACAATACAAGAAGATTTATTCACCACAGAAGAGAAGTTTAAGCAGAACCAATACTATCAAATGCTGAAACACATCCTGCAGTGTCGAATAATACAAAGAAATACTTTTCCGTCATGGTATCAAATCGAAAACGAAGCGATCGTATATATTTAAAGCTGCAGTTCAGAAATATTGAACTAGATTCAGCTAGATTGGTCAAAAGTCACCGGGTTTTTGGAAATTTCTGGTCTAAATATTTTCTTGTTGTGTAGAATTCTTTATGTCCTTTCGAGGGTGATGGTTTATGTATTTTTTGTTCATTCTTTCCGGTTCTATCACTTTTATTTATTATAATGGAATGTGAACAAACAAAAAACTAAAACAACATGTAATAGAAACAATAAACCAGATAGAGTGAGAAATAACAATAATACAAAAGAAAATAAGAAAAATAATGGAATAATTTATGGTCGAAACCCCGTAAAACATTGTGGATACGTGTTATTATTTTAGAGTTAAAAGGCTTGCGTTTTATCAGAGAATAAAGTAGATTGGCGAGCGATAAGTTCCAAGTAAACAAAGGGTCTTTAAATATTTGAAGGTAGCTACTAATATCGATATTTATAACAAAAGGAATATCAATATTTACCAACCATCATTAATGACCCGCATACTTTTAACATTTAACACGGTGTCAACGTACGTGGATATTGTAAATAAATGCAAAAAGTAATTTATAAATCACTATTTTAAATAGTACAATATACGATGAAGGTCACAAAAATACCTGGACTGACCTAGAGATGGCGGTAATTACTTGAAAAAAATCCCTGTAGTAGAAAGTACACAATCTGTACAACATATGTTTCAAGTTTGAAGACACCACGCTGTTTAGTTTTTGTTTGGCGGCCATCAATAGTGAACGTTTTCAATGAGGTACTTTGGGTAAAATATTGGGTAGCAGAGTTTAAACGTACGACCTGCGAAGACCAGCATCGCCGTGGTTGACCAAACGAAGCGACGATTCCACTGGATGATCGTCGACTGAAAGTCCACGGGCTCGCAGAAACAGTAGGCATTCCAGTGCAGTACATCGCGTCTAAAGATCATAACCGGTGCTTATTGGCACCAAACAACAACAGTGAAAATCGAAGAGTCCACATCAGAATAGGAAGAATCATCCAAAAAAGGCAATGACCGTTCCATCTGTATTCAAGGTCATGGCGTCGGTTTTTGGGTTGCGCTTCTCTGGTTTCTGCTTCTCTATCTAATTCTTCAGCCAATTGCTCAGTTCAAAATCTAGCTCTAGTTCTAAATATGAAGAAATATACCTAGTGGCCTGTTAGCCCCATTAAGATTACTTTGTTTTTATTGGCTAGGGTTAAATGGTGAGTGATGGTGTGTGACAATCGAATCCTCGTAGTTCATAAGCAATTTCGAAGCAATTACATTACAAAGACCAAACAACAGCGTTGATAAGGGTGTGTAGCCACCAGAACTAAACCTGAATAAAAAGATAAGAGTTCCCAGAATCTTCCTTAGAACTAGGAGGTTAGACAGGATACTTACTGCGAAACCACGAAGCAAAACGCGATGAAGACTTGTTGGAATGACAGGAGATGGTGGAATCCGTGGACTTTGTCTTAGTCTACCCAGTAAAATGACTATTTGTTATTTAGAACACGCTGTAAATTGTGAAGAGAGCTATGGATAAACAGCAACCTCGGTCATCGGTTTGTTATTGTAAAAGCTTCTTGGAAGTAATTCAAAAAGGTTTTTGAGGAAAAAGTGAAACAGATAATGGTAAATATGTCATTGAAGATCCATTTTCTACGTTAACTTTCGAATTTTTTTCGCTGGAAGTGAGAGTGATGTATAGAAAAAGCGTTTTCACGAGATTTGTAGTATTTTAAGGGATTTTGAAGGAATTCAATCAGAAAATACCCACGAATTAGTAATTTTTACTTCAATTATCCCATGAAACTTATTTGGAAAATAGTTAAATTGAATTTAATACTACGGAAAGTATTTACCATCAATTTCAAATAAATCTAAACCTTTGTATTCGCCCCTGGACCAGTATCTCCGCAAGATCGAACCTTTCGATAATTACAAAGTAATTTTTTTCCCGTCTATTTCGGCGGACCAAAAAGAATAAATTATAATACTTCAGGTATAATGCACCTAAATTTTTATTCAACAATGACTTTTTCATTTTGAGCCGTCAGACTCGATTCAATTAAAATTTTTTGGTGCCTTCAAATAAAGGGACTTTTGATAATAAAACGACAATTGCTGATAACAAAATGGTGAATAAATATTAATGAATTAGAGGAATTTGAAGGTGTGGAACCCGGATGTAGTAAATCCCATAGAAAAATTTTTAAATATCTTTTCTTTCAGAACGTAAAATAAAGTGAATTATTATTTGAAAATTTATTGTTAAAAATGCACCAATTTTCATTAATTTTCTTCAAGCTACAGTTATATTTACTGTAGACTGATAATTTTTATAAATTTCTTTAATTTCTTATTTATTAGATCCTTTAAAAATGTCAAAATATTTTGATAAAGACTGAAGTTAAGTCGAAACGTCAATTTTTCAATAAAAATGTCGAAAATTATTTAAAAAAACTAAATTTAAAACAGAAAAGACCTAAAATCAAGAACATTTAAAGGCACTAATAATTTTTAGGTTTAGGTTTTAGCTGTCGTTTTACACAAAATGGAAAGAAACGGTGGGTCATCCCATTAGATCTTCTTCAACTTAATGGTACATGTAGAAGATACGATGATTTAAACTTGGAGAATTGTTTTGCGTGGACTCATTTGGTCTCTGCTACTTAAATTACTATCAATTTCGTTTTGTTCTTGTTTATTTTCATCCCTATATCGTTTACTACTTTGTTCCATACCTCAATGTTTTCTTTTAACTCATTTTCGTTACTTGCTATTATTTTAACATCGTCTGCAAAACTATCTATAGTTGCGAATGATCCGTTCATATTTTTTTTCGATTTTTTGTTATTTCTTCTATTCCATTTCTTATTTTGTCTTAACTTATCCAAGATTTACATCGCAATACATTACTAACTGCTTTTAACATATATGATGATATGGATGAGAAGTTTTCTACTATGTCCAGGACACGCTATTCATTTGAAGGTTCAGTTTTGGACAGCGTTTCCAAGATGTATATCTTCTACCATGCAAAGCGCATCGAAGTTTGAGTACACCAACAAACAAGCAGGATTCTGGTTGTCGTTTTACACAAAATGAAAAGAAACGGTGGGTCATCCCATTAGATCTTCTTCAAATTAATGGTACATGTGGAAGATACGATGATTTAAACTTGGAGAATTGTTTTGCGTGGACTCATTTGGTCTCTGCTACTTAAATTACTATCAATTTCGTTTTGTTCTTGTTTATTTTCATCTCTATATCTTTTACTACCTTGTTCCATA
Organism: Diorhabda sublineata; assembly: GCF_026230105.1. Lineage (NCBI taxonomy): Eukaryota > Metazoa > Arthropoda > Insecta > Coleoptera > Chrysomelidae > Diorhabda > Diorhabda sublineata. The sequence goes on from NC_079479.1 coordinate 2,935,899, forward strand.
CCTCAATGTTTTCTTTTAACTCATTTTCGTTACTTGCTATTATTTTAACATCGTCTGCAAAACTATCTATAGTTGCAAATGACCCGTTCATATTTTTTTTCGATTTTTTGTTATTTCTTCTATTCCATTTCTTATTTTGTCTTAACTTATCCAAGATTTACATCGCAATACATTACTAACTGCTTTTAACATATATGATATGGATGAGAAGTTTTCTACTATGTCCAGGACACGCTATTCATTTGAAGGTTCAGTTTTGGACAGCGTTTCCAAGATGTATATCTTCTACCATGCAAAGCCCATCGAAGTTTGAGTACACCAACAAACAAGCAGGATTCTGGTTGTCGTTTTACACAAAATGAAAAGAAACGGTGGGTCATCCCATTAGATCTTCTTCAAATTAATGGTACATGTGGAAGATACGATGATTTAAACTTGGAGAATTGTTTTGCGTGGACTGATTTGGTCTCTGCTACTTAAATTACTATCAATTTCGTTTTGTTCTTGTTTATTTTCAACTCTATATCTTTTAACTCAGTTTCGTTACTTGCTATTATTTTAACATCGTCTGCAAAACTATCTATAATTTTTATATACAGGGACTTGTTGGAAATCTTGTTTACACTTATTTTAGTTTGGATAGGATATTCCATATACAGTATTCAATATAATACTGTGGATATCAATACCAAATGAAAGACATACCTAAAGATAACAGTTAATTTTGATAATTATAAGCAATAACAAATTTATTATTTAGCAACTTATCTGCAGTACTACAAACAAAATTTTAACGTATACACCATTCCATTTCGTCCATTTAAATTAATACAATGGAATTGAAGACTAAATATTTATACAATTCAATGAAATTGATATTACAATAATGACTTTTGAAAACTAACTTGGTGCGGGTTGAAATTATGTGGGAACGTTTAATTTTATACATGTATATGTGACTAGGAGACAAAAAAATAAAGTGAAGACGTTTAAATAGTTGTTCTAAATAAAAATAGAACGAGTGGAACTAATCACTGAATTACGAAGAGGTCCTAGAAATACAGAGTGAGTACTATGCTAGAAGAGAGATTTAGAAATCTTATTTCAACGTTTCAATAATTTTCAAAAAAGTTTGTTTTATTAGTAATATCGTCGACCAATCTGAATCGGAAAGGGTGCTCAATTATTATACCCCTAAGTGCGGGTTAACAACATACTTTTATACATAGATCTGGACGTTTTAATACTGCGTTATAAATTTGCAAGTATGTGATAACGAAATTTGACTTTTTTTGTAAAATATTGATGGTTATTTCACGCTAATCGTTTAGAATTTACCACCCAATTTCGTACCAAAAAACAAACTTCATTGTAGATGCAATGCAACGCTTAGTTTTATTGGGTTTCAATATTAACAGCCTCTGGGGGGTAGACAACTTGATAAAGTAATACAATGTTTCAAAATTTTTCAAAAAAGTTTGTTTTATTAGTAATATCGTCGACAAATCTGAATCGGAAAGGGTGTTCAATTATTATACCTCTAAGTGCGGGTTAACAACATACTTTTATACATAGATCTGGACGTTTCAATACTGCGTTATAAGTTTGCAAGTATGTGATAACGAAATTTGACTTTTTTTGTAAAATATTGATGGTTATTTCACGCTAATCGTTTAGAATTTACTACCCAATTTCGTACCAAAAAACAAACTTCATTGTAGATGCAAAGCAACGCTTAGTTTTATTGGGTTTCAATATTAACAGCCTCTGGGGGGTAGACAACTTGATAAAGTAATAAAAAGTAACCTGAAGTATTTATCAAATAGCGAATCAACAACGTGGTCAAACGATAGACATATTATACAAGGTATAATTGATCTTGGTGTCATGAAAGGTTTATCATCATTAATTGACGAATTTATTTTTTGTTTTTCTGTAAGACCCTATACTTATTGATGGTAAAGGGCTTTAATGTTTATGTAGGTGCAAATTTTGCCCATTCATTCTTATTCTGAGCTAGGTCTTTTGCTCTTCTTCAATATCTGTCAATACCCAAAATTCGCATCCAAATATTAGGTGTATATATCCTACCATATTTATTTATAAGTTTAGGTATTGGTAGTGTTTAACTTCTTCCAATGCTTCTATATCGATTATACTTGGTCTCTTCTGCTCCAATCACTATCTATTTCATTTTGTTCTTGTTTATTTTCATCCCTATTTCTATTACTACTTTGTTTAACATCGTCTGCAAAAACTATCTGTAGTTGTGAAGGGCGCGTTCATATTTTTTCACTTGAAATAATCCATCTCTTCCATGAATATGATTAATAGTTATAAACTTATACCACTTGTCTTTATTCCATATTTCCCCTGATATTTTGTTATTTCTTCTATTCCCATTTCTTATTTTGTCTTAACTTATCCAAGATTTACATTGTAATACATTACTAACTGCTTTTAACATATTTGATATGGATGAGAAGTTTTCTACTATGTCCAGGACACGCTATTCATTTGAAGGTTCAGTTTTGGACAGCGTTTCAAAGAGGTATATCTTCTACCATGCAAAGCTCATCGAAGTTTGAGTACACCAACAAACAAACAAGTTTTGGCTGTCGTTTTACACAAAATGAAAAGAAACGGTGGGTCATCCCATTAGATCTTCTTCAACTTAATGGTACATGTGGAAGATACGATGATTTAAACTTGGAGAGTTGTTTTGCGTGGACTGATTTGGTCTCTGCTACTTAAATTACTATCAATTTCGTTTTGTTCTTGTTTATTTTCATCCCTATATCGTTTACTACTTTGTTCCATACCTCAATGTTTTCTTTTAACTCATTTTCGTTACTTGCTATTATTTTAACATCGTCTGCAAAACTATCTATAGTTGCGAATGATCCGTTCATATTTTTTTTCGATTTTTTGTTATTTCTTCTATTCCATTTCTTATTTTGTCTCAACTTATCCAAAATTTACATCGCAATACATTACTAACTGCTTTTAACATATATGATATGGATGAGAAGTCTTCTAAGTTTTGTACTGTCTCCAGGACACGCTATTCATTTGAAGGTTCAGTTTTGGACAGCGTTTCCAAGATGTATATCTTCTACCATGCAAAGCGCATCGAAGTTTGAGCACACCAACAAACAAGCAGGATTCTGGTTGTCGTTTTACACAAAATAAGAAGAAAAGGTAGGTCATTCATTCATGTTTTAAGCTTGGAGAATTTTTGAGGCTTCGCAACGTTTTTTTGAGGTCAGAGTTTTGTCAAGTGTGACTACCAGGTAATTAATTGTGTGGAAAATTTTTAGATATTTTAATTTTGTAACAAATAAACCAAATAATAAACAAGTTGAACTTGTTTTTAAGGATTTTCCCAAACTATATTTAAAAAATGGTGATTTTTAGAATCTCCACAATCCAAAAAACAACCAAAAACCCTATTTTGTGCTGATTATCAAGAAGAATCAAAGTCTAGTATGTAGTAGCGAGAGAAGTAGTGGCAAAAATTTCGATTTGAATAATTTAAATAGAAATTTAGATGTTTCACACTGTTTGAAGAACCTCCAGCCAAGTGGGAGATAATTAATGTCACGCATAGTAGACTATAAAGAAAATTAAAAACTCCGACATGTGTGTATTTTCTTCAAATTAGTTTCTTAAGAATTAAGCTTCATTTTTGAGAATAATAAACCGTATCTTTCAAAGTACCATTCATCAAAACATCACATTCCGTAATGCTATCAGTCAAATCTCCACGAATGTAGACTGTATTATACAAAATAATGTAATTATATAATTTATTTATTAATTTGATTGTCGATATAGATCTAAATAACGGAGATATACCTTAAAAATTACCTAGAACCAGTAAGAGGTGAACCAATTTGCACAAATAGATAGTGGTGCCATATAACTGCTTGTTGTTTATCAAACTAAGAGATGCCGAAAAATTTCTAGGAAGGATTGGGACTAAATCATCAAATTTTTAACCTGCCTTAAGGAAAAGATCTATTAACTAAGTGCCACTTTAACTTTTAGTTCATGATTGACAACTTTGAAGGGATTTCTTTATGGTTATACGAGGATGCTCCCAGAAATACCGGACCCAACAAAGAAAACACAAAAATATTTATTCTTCAACGTAATCTCCTTTCAGCGCCATCACCTCGTAATTGTTGGAAAATATTTGGCCACCGAGCTATTTTTTTTAAGTCTGGGGAACATAAAATAATCCGAGGTGGCTAAATCTGGTGAATTCAAACTTTAATTCATTAATTTTGGCCTTTGCAATAACAGATGTGTGACATGGTGCCAAATGCAGCCGTTTTTGTTTGATGTATTCGCTTAAACGTTCGTATAATACTCGCCATTGATAATTTTTTCTTTTTCAAGATAGTCAATGAAGATTATCCCTCGCGTATGTCAAAAAAACCGAAGCTATGACTTTACCTACGGATGGAACGGTCTTTGCTTTCTTTGGAGCCGGTTCTTCCTTTTCAGTCCTTTGTTTTGATTGTTTTTTTGATACGGGTGTGAAGTGATAGACCCTGCCAAACACTCGATGGAAACATCTTCACGACGCACTTTTTAAAACGCCTACTATGTCTGCTAGCTCGCGCTCTTTCAGTCGACGATCATCCAGTGGATTTCTGGAGTCGAAGCCTTTCGAATAAAACATAACGATGACCAATTTGTTCCATTAAGTGAAAACGTTCACTATTGATGACTGCCAAACAAATACTAAACAACCTGGCGTCTTCAATCTTCAAATATATATTTTATGACCAAAAACATAACCTAACCTAACCTAAAATTTAGTGGTAGGTGTAATTCCGTTTGCATTATAATTATTCTGTTAAATAACACAATAAATTTTCTCACAATGTAAAATGTGACTTCAATTTATTTAATTGACGTATTGAAAGCAAAGAATATTTCAAAAATTAATACCCTCTACCTATGCGGCAGCATATTAAATACTAATATTACAAAGTCATTGTGAATATGGCCGTCGTAAAATGTAGTGTCAAATGTAAATCAGACAAAGATCCAATACCGACAACCAACAAGTTCTGATCGATTCGATGGTTGCCTCTCATTTATTGTTATCCGTCAATCAATCCAACTAACCAAGGTGATCAATTAATTTTATTACTTCGTAACCATCCGAAGACATGAATCGCACTACTGACATGATACATTTGGCGGGATTGGAGCTTTGAGGCGGGAAAGAAAATGGAAAACATACTTTATTTTTTCATAACATAAAAAGCGATGTTATAATTCATTTTAAATTGTTAATATTCTAAATCTAGAATTACATTTTGCAAGATTCATTCTCTAACTCATTAAACTCTACTAAGTAGTAGTCAGTCGCTTGGTCAGGAGGTAGAGGTAGAAATAGAGGTGGAAATAGAGGTGGAAATAGAGGTAATACAGGGAGAGGGTCTACAGCGCTGCTTTATCCCTGCTTGGGGGGTCAGTCAGTCAGTCAGTGTTAAGGTAGTTTACGATGCGATGATAGTCCTGACATGTTTGTTAACTTGTGGTGGCTGATTGGTAGAGTTAAGAAATTGGTGCTTTTTTGCAACTAAAAGAAGAACGAGACAAATTTTAGGAATACATGATGATTTTCTTCGAAACTTTTTTTACATTTGTGGTATTATGTCACAAAAATTCGAGGTAGATCTCCCGAAAAGACAGGCTTGTCTAAGAGGTAAACCGTGAGGTAAACCTCTATGTAGATTTCCTCGCTATCAGCACGTCGAGTGGGTACGAAATTTTCTTCCTTATCCAGCTAGTTCTGTAGGAGTTTTTCTGATTCGTCCTCTTCTGAGCTATTCCCGATGTACTATCCTACTCAAGTACAGATTTACCGTGACGGGGAGTGCCTTCTTGTTAGTTCTTTTTGAATATTAAAATTCTTTTGGGGCGGTTTTGTTTTTATCGTTATGGAGAAAGGAAGAGAGAAATTCTTTGTGTTGTTTGTTTATTAGGAAAGACAGACATTTGTGTTTGGGAATTTTTGGGATGGTTTCCTTCCATGTTTACTATAGCCTTTGGATAAATTAATAATTAGGACAGAATAAGATACAATAAAACAAAATAATTCGACTAACCAAACTTTAAATGACGTGTGTTGAGCTGACGGATGTGCGTAATGGCGGATATAGTCGTCGGCCATTTGCCTTAAGAAGAAGAAAATATATACCAACAACCACTTCGTCATTCGTTGTCAGGATGTCCGCTAAACGATTTTGTTGTATCCAATCAAATTATTGATCTACGTCGACTCTACAGAGACCGAGGATTAATGTATTACAATTTGAGGTTATATAACAAGTATTAAAGTATTATATTGTCGCCAGTAATGTTTTTAATAATTAAAAAAATTAAAATGTACTCTATTCTCTTGATTTTTGTATCTTCAATAACAAGTTGAACTTTAAAGAGGCATAATCTCTTCTATTAAAGAACAAGTCTCTTGAAAAACAAAGTAAGCGGTAAGAAGGAATAATTATAGAAGGTGGTCAGAACTCACAAGATGAAGGGTCCATATCGACCACGCCCAAGCGATTATTTAAAAGTATAAAGATTGAAGAAGAAGAAAAACGCCAACAGACAATTCAATCTACGATGCTGAAAGAATTTGAAACTTACGAGGATGGTCCAACAAAGAAAACATAAATTTTCGATCGATGTTCAATAAGTTCGATACTATTTTTATAATAAGAATCGTCGAGCTTATCGAAATAGCCATCAACTTCCAACATCACTTCTTCATTGTTGGGAAACATTCGACCATTGAGCTATTTTTTAATGTATGGGAACATAAAATAATCCGAGAGGGTTAGATCTTACCAATAGGGTGCGTTAGGTAGCAATTCAATCTTTAGCTCATTAATTTTGGCTATTGGAATAACGGATGTGTGACCTGGTGCATTATCTTGATGAAACAACACTTTCTTCTTGGCCAAATCCGGCCGTTTTGCTTGATTACCCAAAAGAATCGTACTTATTGACACAAAGTGATAAAAACGATTTAGTATATGATCAAACGATGTTGAATTAGAGATATTGCGCTGAAAAAACTTTGCTGCAGTAAACCAGTAACTTCCTCGCAGGCACTGGATTCTTCTGTAGAATCTTCTTCGGCCTAATCGTCGTCTGGGTGCACTTTAGCGATGATATTGTCATCAATTCTCGTATCGATTATCACGAAATCGTAATCAAGGACAACATGTATTGTCACATGCACCAATTAGACTTATAGACTTGAGATCCATTGGGTTTATTTACTATTTATCTGTATGATGTAGCAGCTTATTTTATCGTTTTAATATAGTTGAATTTAATATTTGCAAGGATTCGATTGCTCCTACTACACGTAATCTTCAAGATAAATATTTTTGACACGAGTTTATAAAAGGAAAATACGTGTTCTGAATCGGATTTCGCGAATTTTTGTAGGTGAATTACTCTTTATTTCCTTTTCAATTGTTTTCTCGGAATCGAGTTGATTATAAATTTAAATTGTGAAAATAATTATCCAAACTGTCACTATTTAGTTTGTAACATTGCAGGATACTCACGTTTCAAACATTGAGGAATGTATTTAATCTTATCCAGTATCAAGGTCGTCGGTATGTTACGTATCTTTTTTTCTTCGTTGTTGGGAGTAATGAAACTTATTATACAAATTTCGTGAAGTAAAAAGCAACTTTTATTTTATTTGATTGAAAAAAACGCTTTTATAAATGAAATTAAACGTAATTAAGTAGTCAAAAGATTTGGTTCTTAAGTAGAACTGGTCACGAATTGAACAATAATTGGTAGATCTTTAGACGTAATCAATTTAAAATAGTCCGGTCAAATTAGACCAATAAATAAGAATGAAGCTACATAAATTCCTGTCAAGCTGAAAACTGTAAAACTGTTTAAAATATAATAGAAAATAGAATTTGAATGTTTGAATTTCAGATTTTCGTAATTTTCAGCAAAACGGTGAGTTTTATCATAAAAATACTCCAGACAAAAATTGTAGATCATAAAATTATCTACTAGAAACGTATCAATACTTTTTTTTCTACGAGCCACCGTTTCTGAGATATAACGATTCAAAAATTTGTAAAAGCTGTAATGTTTCAGATTTACTGTCGTATTTGATGGCTATAATGATTGCACGACAAATATCAAAGCTTCAGAACAACTCGTCGAACTTTAGCAACATTTCAATGTTGTAAGAAAAATTTACTGCTGAAAATATATTGATGAAACTTTTAAATACAACTTTTTGAATCATTATATCTCAGAAACAGTGACTTGTAGGAAAAAAGGTATTCATACATTTTTTGTAGATAATTTTATGATCTACATTTTTTGTTTAAAGTATTTTTATGATAAAACTCACCGTTTTGCTGAAAATTGCGAAAAACTCATTTTTTTAACCCTATCAAGCTGAAAATCAATAAAACTGTTTAAAATATAATAGAAAATAGAATTTGAATGCTTGAATTTGAGATTTTCGTGATTTTCAGCAAAACGGTGAGTTTTATCATAAAAATACTCCAGACACAAACTGTAGATCATAAAATTATCTACTAGAAACGTATCAATACTTTTTTTTCTACGAGCCACCGTTTCTGAGATATAACGATTCAAAAATTTGTAAAAGCTGTAATGTTTCAGATTTACTGTCGTATTTGATGGCTATAATGATTGCACGACAAATATCAAAGCTTCAGAACAACTCGTCGAACTTTAGCAACATTTCAATGTTGTAAGAAAAATTTACTGCTGAAAATATATTGATGAAACTTTTAAATACAACTTTTTGAATCATTATATCTCAGAAACAGTGACTTGTAGGAAAAAAGGTATTCATACATTTTTTGTAGATAATTTTATGATCTACATTTTTTGTTTAAAGTATTTTTATGATAAAACTCACCGTTTTGCTGAAAATTGCGAAAAACTCATTTTTTTAACCCTATCAAGCTGAAAATCAGTAAAACTGTTTAAAATATAATAGAAAATAGAATTTGAATGTTTGAATTTGAGATTTTCGTGATTTTCAGCAAAACGGTGAGTTTTATCATAAAAATACTGCAGACAAAAATTGTAGATCATAAAATTATCTACAATAAATATACTAATACTTTTTTTTCTACGAGCCACCGTTTCTGAGATATAACGATTCAAAAATTTGTAAAAGTTGTAATGTTTCAGATTTACTGTCGTATTTGATGGCTATAATGATTGCACGACAAATACCAAAGCTTCAGAACAACATCGTCGAACTTTAGCAACATCTTCGTCAATTGATTCTCATTTCAATGCTGTAAGAAAATTTACTGCTGAAAATATATTGGCGAAACTTTTAAATACAACTTTTTGAATCATTATATCTCAGAAACAGTGACTTGTAGGAAAAAAGATATTCATACATTTTTTGTAGATAATTTTATGATCTACAATTTTTGTCTGAGGTGTTTTTATGATAAAACTCACCGTTTTGCTGAAAATTGCGAAAAACTCATTTTTTTACCTTTGACCTTGAATAAAATTTTTTCCATACACCGGAATGATGGGGAACAATCAAATTTTTTTTTCAATTTCGGAGAATTTATGTAACTTCTAATGTCTAAATTGACTAGATTATAACTACGTAAACAAAAAAATCGACTCGGCATGCAATCGGGAGGCACTGGCAAAAAATTGAATTTGTATTAGTAAAATCTTAAAGTTAATAATTTTAGCTTTGGAAACATATCAAATATTGTTTTGTTTCTTGCTTTCACAGTCCATGACTTTAGAGAAACTCGAGGAATATCTGTACGTCGCTGGACAATCAGAAGACTAAACGTAACTAACCTTGAATCAAAAAGGCCAGCTACTGGACTCAAATGAGCCTCAGCTCAATTCTCAGACGGAACCAAAGTCTCCAGAAGATCAGAAGAAAGATTTGTTCAGTGTTGCATAAAAGGAAGCGTGGCTTCTGGAGGAGGTTCCTGGATGGTTTTGGCAAGCCTTTCAATAGTAACAAAAAACGAGTTGGTTTTTATTTATATTGACTGTGAAGCAGGGGGGATCAACGATGAACCAATACATAAAAGAAATTTTAGAATAACGTCGCTTCCTATGCTAATTTCATCAGCGAAAACCTCATCCTAACGTAGGACAACGCAGGTTCCGAAAGGCTGTATTTACAGGATTTCGAAATTGTCGCCAACGCGTAGCCCAGACTTAAATCTTATCGAGTATTTATGGGATGGACTTAAAGGAAAAGTTGGGGCTAGAAATCTTGCACAAACCACCAAATCTTATTATTAAAACTTATATTTTATTTAATGTTAATTATAATCCTTTTTCTTTGTTAGAGATTCCTTTTCGTTAAATATTTTTTCTTTGCCAAAAAAAGAATTTAACAACAACGTAGATCACTCATTATAAAGTTGAGACTAATCATTTTGTGATGCTAAAATTAGAGAAAGATTGAAAGCTGCAGATATTTTGATAAAAATTTTTAACCGCGAGCTTGCGACTTGAATCGATTTTTTTGTCGAGTTGATTTAACTATAAAAGCTTTTAGTTTTGATGTAAAACACTTTTGGTAACAAGAAAGAAATATCGAAGGATTATTAAATATCCAAAGATTTGAGCTTCTCATGTTGTGTCACAACGTATCAATCGGATTGAGGTCTGGACTATTTTGAGTCCATTTTAAAACTGAAATATTGTTTTTGGGCATTACTTTTCTAATCATATGATAATATTATTTGAGCTTATGTCTTTGGTTTGAGGTATTTAATTATTTATAAGAATATTTCTACTTTAGACACCATTAAACTTAAGTTGTCCTCTACATCTACTTTACTTTGAAATAATAATTTATAGTCTTCACTTTTTTGTTTGTGAGACATAAATAACTCAAATTCTTTTGAAAATTGAAACTCTCGCTAGCTAACTATACAAAATAATCAAAATAAGCGTATGATGAAGTATGAAAATTAATTATAAATCATGTAATAGTTCAATTACTCATATTTAATAATAAACTGAACTGAGAATTCAATTTATTTAACTGACGTATATTTTAGATATTATTTTTCGTATATTTTCCTCTTGGAAATTTGTATTTCAAAAGTTTCTGTCTACGAATACGAAATTGGGAAACAAAAATTTGAAATTTTAGTAGTTCATTAATTCATAAAAAATTTGTACAACTTTATGTTTCATTCATAACTATAACTAGGTTACCGGATACACTATCACTCAGTATTTCCTTAAGATGAATGATAAAAAACGTATAAGTCTTTATCAAATAGAATAATAAGTCAACAACCTTTTATTTATCGATTTTTACCTATTAAATAATTTCTCAAAGATTTTTTTAAACTACGGAATTCGTTTCTATGTATATATATCATATTTCGATAAACAATAAATAAAATTTATATTAAAATCACTAAGAAATAATTAAAAAATTAATAAAAAATATTGTATTCTATCCAGGTGGTAAAAAGTATGTATTCAACACTAAGTGAGTTTTTTCTTCACTCTGATTCTTCACACAGTACGATGATGATTCTTCGAAAGAGAAAAAAACCTGTATATCAAAATAATCAGATTAAGTCGCGGTCAAAAGTCTCTAGGTAAAAAATATGACTATTTCGTCTTTTTTGACTATCCAGCCATTCCTCGCGTTTCTCTGAACTTGAGCAGCTCTTGTTGGACTTGAATCTTTGCACATTTATCCTCAGAAACCGCATCTTCGATTTGGGTTACTGAGCAGACTGAGCAGACTGATTCGTGTTCAGCGCACTGGCCACTTCTCGCTGACTCTGGCCTTGTCGTTATAAATAACCGCTTGAACACTAATTTTTAGGTAGAATCAAATATGACTATTTCGTCTGAAGAATAGTCTTTTTGACTATCCAGCCATTCCTCGCGTTTTTCTGAGCTTGAGCAGCTCTTGATGGACTTGAATCTTTGCACCTTTATCTTCCGAAACCGCATCTTCGATTTGGGTTACTGAGCTGACTGAGCAGACTGATTCGTGTTCAGCGCACTGGCCACTTCTCGCTGACTCTGGCCTTGTCGTTATAAATAACCGCTTGAACACTAATTTTTAGGTAGAAGTCAAATATGACTATTTCATCTGAAGAATAGTCTTTTTGACTATCCAGCCATTCCTCGCGTTTCTCTGAGCTTGAGCAGCTCTTGTTGGACTTGAATCTTTGCACCTTTATCCTCAGAAACCGCATCTTCGATTTGGGTTACTGAGCAGACTGAGCAGACTGATTCGTGTTCAGCGCACTGGCCACTTCTCGCTGACTCTGGCCTTGACGCTGTAAATAACCGCTTGAACACTAATTTTTAGGTAGAATCAAATATGACTATTTCATCTGAAGAATAGTCTTTTTTGACTATCCAGCAATTCCTCGCGTTTCTCTGAACTTGAGCAGCTCTTGTTGGACTTGAATCTTTGCACCTTTATCTTCAGAAACCGCATCTTCGATTTGGGTTACTGAGCAAACTGAGCAGACTGATTAGTGTTCAGCGCACTGGCCACTTCTCGCTGACTCTGGCCTTGTCGTTATAAATAACCGCTTGAACACTAATTTTTAGGTAGAAGTCAAATATGACTATTTCATCTGAAGAATAGTCTTTTTTGACTATCCAGCAATTCCTCGCGTTTCTCTGAGCTTGAGCAGCTCTTGTTGGACTTGAATCTTTGCACCTTTATCCTCAGAAACCGCATCTTCGATTTGGGTTACTGAGCAGACTGAGCAGACTGATTCGTGTTCAGCGCACTGGCCACTTCTCGCTGACTCTGGCCTTGTCGTTATAAATAACCGCTTGAACACTAATTTTTAGGTAGAATCAAATATGACTATTTCGTCTGAAGAATAGTCTTTTTTGACTATCCAGCAATTCCTCGCGTTTCTCTGAGCTTGAGCAGCTCTTGTTGGACTTGAATCTTTGCACCCTTATCCTCAGAAACCGCATCTTCGATTTGGGTTACTGAGCAGACTGAGCAGACTGATTCGTGTTCAGCGCACTGGCCACTTCTCGCTGACTCTGGCCTTGTCGTTATAAATAACCGCTTGAACACTAATTTTTAGGTAGAAGTCAAATATGACTATTTCATCTGAAGAATAGTCTTTTTGACTATCCAGCCATTCCTCGCGTTTCTCTGAGCTTGAGCAGCTCTTGTTGGACTTGAATCTTTGCACCTTTATCCTCAGAAACCGCATCTTCGATTTGGGTTACTGAGCAGACTGAGCAGACTGATTCGTGTTCAGCGCACTGGCCACTTCTCGCTGACTCTGGCCTTGACGCTGTAAATAACCGCTTGAACACTAATTTTTAGGTAGAATCAAATATGACTATTTCATCTGAAGAATAGTCTTTTTTGACTATCCAGCAATTCCTCGCGTTTCTCTGAACTTGAGCAGCTCTTGTTGGACTTGAATCTTTGCACCTTTATCTTCAGAAACCGCATCTTCGATTTGGGTTACTGAGCAAACTGAGCAGACTGATTAGTGTTCAGCGCACTGGCCACTTCTCGCTGACTCTGGCCTTGTCGTTATAAATAACCGCTTGAACACTAATTTTTAGGTAGAATCAAATATGACTATTTCATCTGAAGAATAGTCTTTTTTGACTATCCAGCAATTCCTCGCGTTTCTCTGAACTTGAGCAGCTCTTGTTGGACTTGAATCTTTGCACCTTTATCTTCAGAAACCGCATCTTCGATTTGGGTTACTGAGCAAACTGAGCAGACTGATTAGTGTTCAGCGCACTGGCCACTTCTCGCTGACTCTGGCCTTGTCGTTATAAATAACCGCTTGAACACTAATTTTTAGGTAGAATCAAATATGACTATTTCATCTGAAGAATAGTCTTTTTTGACTATCCAGCAATTCCTCGCGTTTCTCTGAACTTGAGCAGCTCTTGTTGGACTTGAATCTTTGCACCTTTATCTTCAGAAACCGCATCTTCGATTTGGGTTACTGAGCAAACTGAGCAGACTGATTAGTGTTCAGCGCACTGGCCACTTCTCGCTGACTCTGGCCTTGTCGTTATAAATAACCGCTTGAACACTAATTTTTAGGTAGAATCAAATATGACTATTTCGTCTGAAGAATAGTCTTTTTTGACTATCCAGCAATTCCTCGCGTTTCTCTGATCTTGAGCAGCTCTTGTTGGACTTGAATCTTTGCACCTTTATCCTCAGAAACCGCATCTTCGATTTGGGTTACTGAGCAGACTGAGCAGACTGATTCGTGTTCAGCGCACTGGCCACTTCTCGCTGACTCTGGCCTTGACGCTGTAAATAACCGCTTGAACACTAATTTTTAGGTAGAATCAAATATGACTATTTCATCTGAAGAATAGTCTTTTTTGACTATCCAGCAATTCCTCGCGTTTCTCTGAGCTTGAGCAGCTCTTGTTGGACTTGAATCTTTGCACCTTTATCCTCAGAAACCGCATCTTCGATTTGGGTTACTGAGCAGACTGAGCAGACTGATTCGTGTTCAGCGCACTGGCCACTTCTCGCTGACTCTGGCCTTGTCGTTATAAATAACCGCTTGAACACTAATTTTTAGGTAGAAGTCAAATATGACTATTTCATCCGAAGAATAGTCTTTTTGACTATCCAGCCATTCCTCGCGTTTCTCTGAACTTGAGCAGCTCTTGTTGGACTTGAATCTTTGCACCTTTATCTTCAGAAACCGCATCTTCGATTTGGGTTACTGAGCAAACTGAGCAGACTGATTAGTGTTCAGCGCACTGGCCACTTCTCGCTGACTCTGGCCTTGTCGTTATAAATAACCGCTTGAACACTAATTTTTAGGTAGAAGTCAAATATGACTATTTCATCTGAAGAATAGTCTTTTTTGACTATCCAGCAATTCCTCGCGTTTCTCTGAGCTTGAGCAGCTCTTGTTGGACTTGAATCTTTGCACCTTTATCCTCAGAAACCGCATCTTCGATTTGGGTTACTGAGCAGACTGAGCAGACTGATTCGTGTTCAGCGCACTGGCCACTTCTCGCTGACTCTGGCCTTGTCGTTATAAATAACCGCTTGAACACTAATTTTTAGGTAGAATCAAATATGACTATTTCGTCTGAAGAATAGTCTTTTTTGACTATCCAGCAATTCCTCGCGTTTCTCTGAGCTTGAGCAGCTCTTGTTGGACTTGAATCTTTGCACCTTTATCCTCAGAAACCGCATCTTCGATTTGGGTTACTGAGCAGACTGAGCAGACTGATTCGTGTTCAGCGCACTGGCCACTTCTCGCTGACTCTGGCCTTGTCGTTATAAATAACCGCTTGAACACTAATTTTTAGGTAGAATCAAATATGACTATTTCGTCTGAAGAATAGTCTTTTTTGACTATCCAGCAATTCCTCGCGTTTCTCTGAGCTTGAGCAGCTCTTGTTGGACTTGAATCTTTGCACCTTTATCCTCAGAAACCGCATCTTCGATTTGGGTTACTGAGCAGACTGAGCAGACTGATTCGTGTTCAGCGCACTGGCCACTTCTCGCTGATTCTGGTCTTGTCGTTATAAATAACCGCTTGAGAACTAATTTTTAGGTAGAATCAAATATGACTATTTCGTCTGAAGAATAGTCTTTTTTGACTATCCAGCAATTCCTCGCGTTTCTCTGAGCTTGAGCAGCTCTTGTTGGACTTGAATCTTTGCACCTTTATCTTCCGAAACCGCATCTTCGATTTAGGTTACTGAGCAGACTGATTCGTGTTCAGCGCACTGGCCACTTCTCGCTGACTCTGGCCTTGACGCTGTAAATAACCGCTTGAGCACCAATTTTTAGGTAGAAGTTTTATTTATTGTTAACGAAGGTTTTACAACATGACAAAGCGTTGAATATTAAATCGTTCAACATGAGAAAGGAAAACAATCAGTTTGTTCTCTATTAGAGCTCTTTATTAATTAGAAAAATATTCTTAAAGATGTTTTCAACATTTTTTAAAATTTGGTACATCTTTCGTTACTTCCTACAGTTTTTAAAAACATTTTCAGATCTTCTTCAGTTATCTAACATATTAATATTTCTATTTTCTACTCTTGTTCAACCGACCAAAGTTTTGATACATAAGAATTATGCAACCATAGATCAGCGATTGGGGGTGATATTGATACTATCTTAGTATTTTTTCAATTTCAATACCTTGATTTCCTAAGTACTTCAGTGTTTCAGTCTTTCTTTCATCTATTCATGGTGCTTCATCTATTTTTTATTTTTCTATCGCCTCAATCTTTTTATTTCTGGTCATGGGTAGGCACATATTGCGCCTGGTCCTGTTGTATATCTGTCTTCTTTTTCTGTTTGTTCTACGTCTATTTCTGCTTCTATGTGTCTTGTTGTTAGTAACTCTTCGTAGTGTTTCTTCAATCTTGATTGATCTTCATATGGTACAATCTTTTTCCTACATCCTTTCTCCGAACTCCTCTCAAGACTTAAGCTTAGCTTCTTTTACTAGATTTTCCACTTTGTCGTTCTGTTTTTTTTATATATTTCATATCATATCATCCTTTCTATATCTCTTCGATAATCTTTCTTTTATCTTCATTTTTTATTTCTTCAATCCATCAGTGTGTTAGTTTCTTTTGGTTTGTTGTTTTCCATATACCTCAGTAGCTACGTTCTCGAGTATAGTTTTGAACGTCCTCCAAAGCTGTTCGAGATTCATTTCAGTGATTTTGTCTTCTAATTTCATTATTTCTTCATATGTTCTTTCGTGGTATTGTTTCTGTATCTCTTCTTTTCTTAGCTTATGGATTCTTATAGTCTTATATTTTATTGTGAAATATCCGATGGTCCAAAATGCAATTTTTTCCTATGTAGTTCAAAGAACAAAGTGCTTCCGCATCCTCGATTAAAAAATCAAATTTTTTAACGGTTAATGTATTTATGATTATCATTTTCTGTCATAGAATTTCATTATATTACTTTACAATCACATTTTATTTACAGTTATAATTTTCGTGACGTAAACTATGTAATTGCATAATAATAAAAATATGCATTTAAATGTATTCTATGGAATGTTTTTTGTTAGTTAAGGTCGCGGTAATCAGTTCTGATAATGATGGTCTAACCGTTTTGTCCGACATCAAACTTCCTGTTCTAATTTAATATTTCTCCAATATTATTATATAATAATAATGACATTTAAATACATTATACCTAAAACTGTTTATTCTTGGGTTGGGGTTGAGGAAATTCAAACTTCAGAGAAGATACAAACTAGACAACGAAAGCATCGACGTATCAATCGCAGAATAGAAGAAGACGAGGAAGACCCTCAAGCTCCAGGAAGGGATTGAACAGACCATGAAAGTCAGAGCTATCTAGGAGTGGATGCAATGGACCCCCGCTTCGAGTTTCCAAACTCTGTTGACCTCGACCGAGACGAATTTAAATTATTTCGTCAACGTTAGTAAGAATATTGGCTCTGAAATATCGTGATATGTTCTGTAGCAGTAGGTATTTGTCGTTGCGTGAAATGTGTCCTATGTAAGATGTTTTTCTGATCTTAATAATTGTCAACAACTTTCTTTTGCTACCAATGCGTCTTAGTACTTCATCGTTGGTGGTTCTGTCTGTCCAGGGCCTCTTCATGATGCGTCTATAGAGCTACATCTCAAATGCCTCAAGTTTTTTGATCGTTTGAGCTTTCAAGGTCCAAGTTTCCACTCCGTACAACAGTACTGACCACATTTAACAGTATAAAAATATATTTTTCACTATTTATAATTCACTTAATAATAAATCTAAAATATGAACTCATTTATAAAGAATTTCCTCAATGTTTTACTTCTTGGACCTCTTAATTAATTTTTTTTGATACATCGTTTTGATTTTAAAACTTATTAAAATATGACTTGTTGATCGACATGCATAAATTTTTTTCGAACATTTGACTTGTTGGTACACGTCCCAAACTCGATTTTAAATAATTGACTTGTTTGCACACACCCAGAGCTTATTTATTAAGAGTTTCTTTGACTTTTTTTACTGCTTAGAATGCTTAAATATTTTTTTCTTAATTATAACAAAAATAAATTTTTTTTAAACCAAAAAGGGATTCAAAACAAAGCAATTTTATCCTGATATTTCAGATTGTAAATTCGAATAAAAAAAAATGAATGTATAGAAGCTTTTTCTATATTTTCCGATCAGTAAATATTTAAAAACAAAAAATATAAAAGAAATAATTGAGATATACAATAATACGAAGAACATAACCTAAAAATTATAAAAGTTTTTCTTTATGAAGTTTCTGTTTTATAATTTTTTTTTGGTAAATCATTCTGATTTTAAGACTATTTCGGTAGAAAAAAAAGATGCAAATCAAACTATTGAGGTAATTATTGAAATATGACTTGTTGATCGACATGCATAAATTTTTTTCGAACATTTGACTTGTTGGTACACGTCCCAAACTCGATTTTAAATATTTGACTTATTTGCACACACCCAGAGCTTATTTGTTAAGAGTTTCTTCGACTTTTTTTACTGCTTAGAATGCTTAAATATTTTTTTCTTGATTATCACAAAAATAGTTTTTTTTTTAAACCAAAAAGGGATTCAAAACAAAGCAATTTTATCCTGATATTTCAGATTGTAAATTCGAATAAAAAAAAATGAATGTATAGAAGCTTTTTCTATATTTTCCGATCAGTAAATATTTAAAAACAAAAAATATAAAAGAAATAATTGAGATATACAATAATACGAAGAACATAACCTAAAAATTATAAAAGTTTTTCTTTATGAAGTTTCTGTTTTATAATTTTTTTTTGGTAAATCATTCTGATCTTAAGACTATTTCGGTAGAAAAAAAAGATGCAAATTAAACTATTGAGGTAATTATTAAAATATGACTTGTTGATCGACATGCATAAATTTTTTTCGAACATTTGACTTGTTGGTACACGTCCCAAACTCGATTTTAAATAATTGACTTGTTTGCACATACCCAGAGCTTATTTATTAAGAGTTTCTTTGACTTTTTTTACTGCTTAGAATGCTTAAATATTTTTTTCTTGATTATCACAAAAATAGTTTTTTTTTTAAACCAAAAAGGGATTCAAAACAAAGCAATTTTATCCTGATATTTCAGATTGTAAATTCGAATAAAAAAAATGAATGTATAGAAGCTTTTTCTATATTTTCCGATCAGTAAATATTTAAAAATAGAATATAAAAGAAATAATTGAGATATACAATAATACGAAGAACATAACCTAAAAATTATAAAAGTTTTTCTTTATGAAGTTTCTGTTTTATAATTTTTTTTTTTTTGGTAAATCATTCTGATTTTAAGACTATTTCGGTAGAAGAAAAAGATGCAAATCAAACTATTGAGGTAATTATTGAAATATGACTTGTTGATCGACATGCATAAATTTTTTTCGAACATTTGACTTGTTGGTACACGTCCCAAACTCGATTTTAAATAATTGACTTGTTTGCACATACCCAGAGCTTATTTATTAAGAGTTTCTTTGACTTTTTTTACTGCTTAGAATGCTTAAATATTTTTTTCTTGATTATCACAAAAATAGTTTTTTTTTTAAACCAAAAAGGGATTCAAAACAAAGCAATTTTATCCTGATATTTCAGATTGTAAATTCGAATAAAAAAAATGAATGTATAGAAGCTTTTTCTATATTTTCCGATCAGTAAATATTTAAAAATAGAATATAAAAGAAATAATTGAGATATACAATAATACGAAGAACATAACCTAAAAATTATAAAAGTTTTTCTTTATGAAGTTTCTGTTTTATAATTTTTTTTTTTTTGTAAATCATTCTGATTTTAAGACTATTTCGGTAGAAAAAAAAGATGCAAATTAAACTATTGAGGTAATTATTGAAATATGACTTGTTGATCGACATGCATAAATTTTTTTCGAACATTTGACTTGTTGGTACACGTCCCAAACTCGATTTTAAATAATTGACTTGTTTGCACACACCCAGAGCTTATTTATTAAGAGTTTATTCGACTTTTTTTACTGCTTAGAATGCTTAAATATTTTTTTCTTGATTATCACAAAAATAGTTTTTTTTTTAAACCAAAAAGGGATTCAAAACAAAGCAATTTTATCCTGATATTTCAGATTGTAAATTCGAATAAAAAAAAATGAATGTATAGAAGCTTTTTCTATATTTTTCCATTAGTAAATATTTAAAAATAAAATATAAAAGAAATAATTGAAATATACAACAATACGAAGAACATAACCTAAAAATTATAAAAGTTTTTCTTTCTGAAGTTTCTGTTTTATAATTATTTGTGTTTATAAAACATTTTTAAAAAATAAATATACGAAAAAAACGTCGATTATTATGTTATTATATCAAAATTGATAATTCAAGTCAATTTTTCATTAAAAAAAAATAAACTTTTGATCGTAATAATCTATTTTGAACTAATTATAAAGTAATGTTTTTATAATTAATTTATACGATTTCTAATCGTGGGGTTAATTAGTAAACCCCGTCTTTTAAGCTCTTCATTTATTCAATTACTATACACTACACTTAACTAACATATAATAATTCACTTTTCACTTAAATAATTTATTTAATTTTGTCGATTATTTTGCTAATTCGTTCGGTTCACTACGACTATTTATTATAAACTGACATTTATATATCCAAACGAAGGTATAAAACAACGAGCTAATGGTAAAGTTTCGAGTGATTTAACAGTTGGCAGTGTTGGACCTCAAGATTTTATCCAAAAAGAAATTCCACAACCTCTAAAACTCAACGACGACTTAATACGATCCTCAAATGATGACGATGCCTTTCAATGGTCTGTACATGAAGGAATCTTGGAGAAAAAAATACCCTCTGCTTTTTTTATCATTAAATCTTTGTTTTAATCAGATTCTCGTATTGATTTAACAACTACTCGTTGTTCGAATCGATTCTTCGTTATGGTTTACCTATCAGAAAGTCTTGTAGTTTGCACCTCTTGGAATCTATCTTTAAATTACAAAAAACAGCTATTCTTTTCACTCAACCACAACTTTACACTGTTATATTTCAAAAATAATAAATGTGTATTATCAAATTTCACAGATAAAATAATAAATTACATTCAAATTTCATTATTGTTTAAAATTAAGGCAACCGCATCTAATTACAAAATAAAATCCAAATGAAATTGGAAGCATTTTTTATATATTATAATATTCAAAATAGTTGATCATAATCAGTTATTTAAGGCGCCAGCAGTGAGTCAGAACCGTTAAATATGGAACAGATTGCAAAACGATACATTTAAACACGTTTGTATCCAAAAATTATTTGGGAAGATTTCGTAGATCGGAAACGTTTAACAGTGGAAATCAAACCCATGAATATATAATCAGCAGGGTTCGTAACTGTCGGTTTATGACGGTTTTTCGCTTAGAATTCCTTAGAATTCGCTCAGAATATTTTTCACTAATTTAAAGTTAAATAGTGTATCTAAAAAATTAAGTTATAATAATGCGAGGTTGCCAACAATGGAAAAGTATTAGAATATGTCATATTTGACATATTCGCATCTCAAATTAAGTAGCAATCTTTAATACAGAGGTATTTTGACCAGTCCAAACCTCTTTCTATTGTTCTATACAACTTATGGTTATAAAAGTCCAATAAAAGGAATTTTAGGAGATATTTAGATTATAGATGATGAAATTATCGAAAAATTTTTTTGAAACATCAATAAAGAATCATAGAAATCATAATTTTTTGGATTTTTAAATAAATTACTATTAATCAGTAGACGTCAAATCCAATTTTTCTGTTAATTATGCGATTTTGACCATTTAAAATGTTAAAAAATGTATTGGTGAATGTATTATCTCAAATTAATGCAGCACGTTTAATTTTTCTACTTTGGTGCTTAATTTTTAGTGAATATAGACAGGTTCAGGTAGTTTCGGGTCTGATTTTTAATAGATAAACTTCAAATTTGAATATAGGAAATAATATTATTTAAATTGTTATTTAAATCGTGTGAATTCTTACCTAATACGTTATTAAAGTGGCATAGACCTTACTCGTCGACCTTCAAGAATAATCCATTTATTGAATAAGAAATTAATATTTGAAATTTTCATTATAAGCACACACACATACACACACCATCGAGTATCTACAAACTTCGGACATCATCGCTTCGTTGATAGAAAAGTGACACAAGTCAAAATTTTGTCAATGTTCAATAGAACGACATCTAACAAGGTATAAAAAATATTCTATTCAACACATTTTCATGTTATAAATTTAAGTAATAATGCATTCTTTAGTATGGTTTAATTTTTAATTGAAATATTTAAACCACACCCTAAATAAAAAGAAAAATCTAGTTGTGACACTTTTTCATAAAAACTTATTACTTAACTTATTAATGTCGGTTTTAATTTATGTATAATTATTATAAAAACTGTGTTGGATTATAATTTTAAGAAAATCCTAGCCCTAATATGAAAATTTTCAAAAAATACAGTTGAATTCATAAAAAAACTGGAAAGATAGTTAAGTTTTGTTATGTTTGCGTAAAACCGGCTTATTTAAATGATTGTTTATTGGAGATAGATTATAAAAAAAGTAAAAATCCAGTTTCTGTTGATTCCCGTGTTTTCCTCTAAGATCAGATCACCAATAATGACACAATCCTAAAAGTGACGTTCTATAAAAGACATAACATGAACTTACCTTCTATATGAACTGCCATAAAACCAAGTCAGACGTTTTTTACAAATTCGACGTTCTTTCATGGGATCAAATTCACAATTATCACTTTTTTTTAAAAGCAAAAAGTTGACTGCTAAAATGAACAAACGACACTTGCACCTCCTAGTGGCAACTGGTGGAATTTACAGTAATGTCACTTTTCCACATAAATCTGTTACGGTTTTAGGTTGGTTTCAAATAATTATCTGGAATATAATGAATTTTGAAGTTTTCCTTAGAAATTCATATCAAAAACTATTTTCTACTTCCTAAGAACAATTAAAACTTTTTTATGTAAGTCTCTTTCGCAAAAATAGTGTTTTTTTTTTAACTTTTAGAATTAGGTTTCTCATAAAAAGATGTAATT
Source organism: Diorhabda sublineata (assembly GCF_026230105.1). Taxonomy (NCBI): domain Eukaryota; kingdom Metazoa; phylum Arthropoda; class Insecta; order Coleoptera; family Chrysomelidae; genus Diorhabda; species Diorhabda sublineata. The sequence continues at coordinate 2,959,063 of NC_079479.1, forward strand.
GACTAATTTTCGTGTATAATTCAGGTTTTCCTTAGAAATTCATATCAAAAACTATTTTCTGCTTCTTAAGAACAATAAAAACTTTTTTTGTAAGTTTTTTTTGCAAAAATCGTGGATTTTTTCAACTTGGGAAAAGGGGTTCTCAGAAAAAGATGTAATAAAGTCATTTTCGTGAGCAATTCAGACTTTTCTCTCAGAAATTCATATGAAAAACTATTTTCTGCTTTTCAAGAACAATTAAAACTTTTTTTTGTAAGTTTTTTTCAGAAAAATCGTTTTTTTTAACTTTCAAAAAGGGGTTCTCAGAAAAAGATGTAATAGAGTCATTTTCGTGAAGAATTCAGGCTTTTCTCTCAGAAATTCATATCAAAAACTGTTTTCTGCTTCTCAAGAACAATTAAAACTTTTTTTTAAAGTTTTTTTTCACAAAAATCGGGTTTTTTTAACTTTTAAAAAGGGGTTCTCAGAAAAAGATGTAATAGAGTCATTTTCGTGAGGAATTCAGGTTTTTCTCTCAGAAATTCATATCAAAAACTGTTTTCTGCTTCTCAAGAACAATTAAAACTTTTTTTTGTAAGTTTTTTTCACAAAAATCGTGTTTTTTTTAACTTTCAAAAAGGGGTTCTCAGAAAAAGATGTAATAGAGTCATTTTCGTGAGGAATTCAGGTTTTCCTCTCAGAAATTCATATCAAAAACTGTTTTCTGCTTCTCAAGAACAATTAAAACTTTTTTTTAAAGTTTTTTTCACAAAAATCGTGGATTTTTTCAACTTTTAGAAAGGTGTTCTCAGAAAAAGATGTAATAGAGTCATTTTCGTGAGGAATTCAGGCTTTTCTCTCAGAAATTCATATCAAAAACTGTTTTCTGCTTCTCAAGAACAATTAAAACTTTTTTTTAAAGTTTTTTTTTCACAAAAATCATGGATTTTTTCAACTTTTAGAAAGGTGTTCTCAGAAAAAGATGTAATAGAGTCATTTTCGTGAGGAATTCAGGTTTTCCTCTCAGAAATTCATATCAAAAACTGTTTTCTGCTTCTCAAGAACAATTAAAACTTTTTTTTAAAGTTTTTTTTCACAAAAATCGGGTTTTTTTAACTTTTAAAAAGGGGTTCTCAGAAAAAGATGTAATAGAGTCATTTTTGTGAGGAATTCAGGTTTTTCTCTCAGAAATTCATATCAAAAACTGTTTTCTGCTTCTCAAGAACAATTAAAACTTTTTTTTGTAAGTTTTTTTCACAAAAATCGTGTTTTTTTTAACTTTCAAAAAGGGGTTCTCAGAAAAAGATGTAATAGAGTCATTTTCGAGAGGAATTCAGGTTTTCCTCTCAGAAATTCATATCAAAAACTGTTTTCTGCTTCTCAAGAACAATTAAAACTTTTTTTTAAAGTTTTTTTCACAAAAATCGTGGATTTTTTCAACTTTTAGAAAGGTGTTCTCAGAAAAAGATGTAATAGAGTCATTTTCGTGAGGAATTCAGGCTTTTCTCTCAGAAATTCATATCAAAAACTGTTTTCTGCTTCTCAAGAACAATTAAAACTTTTTTTTAAAGTTTTTTTTCACAAAAATCGGGTTTTTTTAACTTTTAAAAAGGGGTTCTCAGAAAAAGATGTAATAGAGTCATTTTCGTGAGGAATTCAGGTTTTTCTCTCAGAAATTCATATCAAAAACTGTTTTTTGCTTCTCAAGAACAATTAAAACTTTTTTTTAAAGTTTTTTTTCACAAAAATCGGGTTTTTTTAACTTTTAAAAAGGGGTTCTCAGAAAAAGATGTAATAGAGTCATTTTCGTGAGGAATTCAGGTTTTTCTCTCAGAAATTCATATCAAAAACTGTTTTCTGCTTCTCAAGAACAATTAAAACTTTTTTTTGTAAGTTTTTTTCACAAAAATCGTGTTTTTTTTAACTTTCAAAAAGGGGTTCTCAGAAAAAGATGTAATAGAGTCATTTTCGAGAGGAATTCAGGTTTTCCTCTCAGAAATTCATATCAAAAACTGTTTTCTGCTTCTCAAGAACAATTAAAACTTTTTTTTAAGTTTTTTTCACAAAAATCGTGGATTTTTTCAACTTTTAGAAAGGTGTTCTCAGAAAAAGATGTAATAGAGTCATTTTCGTGAGGAATTCAGGCTTTTCTCTCAGAAATTCATATCAAAAACTGTTTTCTGCTTCTCAAGAACAATTAAAACTTTTTTTTAAAGTTTTTTTTCACAAAAATCGGGTTTTTTTAACTTTTAAAAAGGGGTTCTCAGAAAAAGATGTAATAGAGTCATTTTCGTGAGGAATTCAGGTTTTTCTCTCAGAAATTCATATCAAAAACTGTTTTTTGCTTCTCAAGAACAATTAAAACTTTTTTTTGTAAGTTTTTTTCACAAAAATCGTGTTTTTTTTAACTTTCAAAAAGGGGTTCTCAGAAAAAGATGTAATAGAGTCATTTTCGCGAGGAATTCAGGTTTTCCTCTCAGAAATTCATATCAAAAACTGTTTTCTACTTCCCAAGAACAAATAAAACTTTTTTTTAAAGTTTTTTTTCACAAAAATCGTGTTTTTTAACTTTTAAAAAGGGGTTCTCAGAAAAAGATGTAATAGAGTCATTTTCGTGAGGAATTCAGGTTGTCGTCTCTGAAATTCATATCAAAAACTATTTTCTGCTTCTCAAGAACAATTAAAACTTTTTTTGAAAGGCCCAGAAGGAAATGGAATGGAGAAATAGCAAGAAAACTTGAAAAAAGAGGACTGAACTGGACACAAGCTAAGCAGGAAGCTAAAGATAGCATTAAATTAAGAAGAAATCTACACCTATGGTGGAAAATGTTGCAGATAAGTAAGTAAGTAAATTATTTTTCCATTTTTTCTAATTTTAGTAACATTTCCAACTTGTTCGCCACTTAAGACTGCAGTATTTTCTACCTTTTTATGTCTTATTTCATTCTACTTTCTGTTTTTCAATATTTTCCCAAAAACTACAATTTTTTCAAAAATATTTTTCCATTAAAAAAAGGTAATTCTCTCCACCCATTTTATTCCAAGAAAATAATACAATAGCTGGACTACAATGCACTGTAAAACGTAAAATTCCCATTCTTGAAACTTTCATAAACATGAATCAATGCTAAGTTCATTCAGTGTTAGAAGAGGTTTTAAAGAACCACACAGGTCCGTCTTCAGAAACTTCACATCGAATAAATTGTCCAAACTGTGAATTGAGAATATTAAAATTAAATTACAAACAAACATGAGGTCCAAGAAGTGGAAGAATCGAAGAAGTCAATTTAGTCCTCAACCAACTATTAGCACTAGAATTTATTATTTTTTATTTATCTTTTTACTTTTAATTTATGTATCAATAATTCAACTACTTTTAAACAATTAATAGTATTATCATGTCATCTAAGACGATATTTTCACACCATGAGCATCAAGAACGATCTGGAATGCAGTTGGTGCAGGGAGGAGGACGAAACTGCAGCCCAAGTTATCTGCGAGTGGCCTGAACGGCCCATAATGCATAACCTGTGTGTGTTTGAATGATTACGGATTTTCCATTCTTATCTGTCCATTTTTTTTACTTTGATAAAAACGAAAAAATTTTCTCTTTCAAATAATATTAGGTATTTACTTATTTTAGTTTGGATAATACAAACGAAGAAATTTCAACATCAAATATGTTTGACAAATGACAAATGACAAATGACAAATGACAAATGACAAATGACAAATGACAAATGACAAATGACAAATGACAAATGACAAATGACAAATGACAACTGACAAATAACGAAAATAATCGAGAGTGAAGATGTAAATAACCCCCATCCTTTAGCTTCTGTTCAATGTCGAATAATTCCAAATCCGATTCTGTGCGTTGGAAAGAATGGTAGGGTAGCATTGCTAGTAATAAGGATACGCGCCGGTTTCCACATAAAATAAATAAATAAATTCTTACGAGGGATCGAGTTCCGAGAAATTTAGGGTGCACGTTGTTATGCAGGTACCGTCAGAAAACATTTTAGTCAATGGTGTGATTGTTGAGACATTATTGTTTACATATTTTTTAGAAGTCAAACATTAAACATTACACTTGCGCTGCCGCATTCTGGGGGCTATCGCGGTAATAAAAATGTAGACATTAGTGTACGGGGGCTTCTAAAAGTAAACTAATTACTAGACTAATGTCAATTTTTCCCAAGTGCCGAAAAAATCCGGTCCTATAATTTTTTCTAGCACACAAAAATAGTAACTGGTACTTACACGTACTTTTCGCTGCTTTGTATTTTATTTAAAACAGTTAAATTTTCTGGCAACAGAAAATATTCCACATTGGCAATTTGAGATGAAAAAGAAATTAGGCTGATTTTAGTAACTGTAAAAAAAATACCCGCATTAAAATATTTGGTAATTATTTAGTTTAGGTTGCATACGCCCGATTTCAATGAAATTCTTATAAAATGTGGAGAGAATTATGCTGATTAATTTAATTATAGGTAATAATTAGTCTATGAGTCGTATATATGTCCTTAGCAAAAATTAAACAAACAGTATGCAGCATGTTCAAAAAGTCGTTTACAAAGTAAAAGGCACTTTCCAGTAAATATGCCTTCAAATTATTGCGTCATGCAGAAAAACGATGATAACGATTTCATTTCAATTGGCAAGTGATTGTGCATTTTTTGCATTGGAAACTATTGAGCCCTCAACTAATTCTGAACGTGTAGTAGGTAGTTAAATTGAGTCGCATCACACGTACCCCAGAAGGAAAGGGTATATCGGAAAGGCGACTCAATAAAGACACAATAAACTGTTAAGTAGGTGGATAATTTCAAAAGCAACCTAATTTTTTAGATGAGGCGACAATTTGTTACTTCCATTTTAAAAAGTCGCTGAACTGCGGTAAAAATCCGCCCGGACGTAGTATAAACCCGAACATGTTCGGATTAATCCGGACGTCTGGTAACCCTAGGTTTATAACGCCATCTATTAACGTAACAATTTTGTATGATTATAAACGAGAAAGGTACTAATTAATATACGTGTTTCTGCTAATTTAAAGAGTTTCGCAAATCTTTTTATACCATATTTTTCTTTGTATTTATTTATTTTTAATATTTAAAAGCACGCAATACCCCTTTAAATAATAAGTGATTACGATATTGAAAAAATTCATTCATATATAGGAAATTAGTTAGAAAAACGATAATAATATGTTAACGGTTTGAAATTTTCGGGTCTCGTTCTCTCTAAATCATACTCACAAATTACCGAGACGCATTGTATGTATTCTCTGGTTCTTGAACCGAAAGATAATAACAAGACCGAAGCTCTAGATGCCGATGAAGCGATTTGCTTACACGAGATATAAATTTAAAAAACGTTCCCACTATTTTTATTATCTATATGAATAGGGGGAAGTTTAAAAACTTTCTAACTTTATTGTCCATTATCTTACTGACTGTGTATAAAACATACTTTGATTTATTGTATTTTTTCTCTATTCTGCATCCATTTTGTCTATTTACATCACTTGGTGCTATCTTCTTTGAGACCTTTTGTATGGATTCTATGGCCTCTTTTTGTTTACGTATTTCTCTTCACTAATTTCTTCGCCCAAATCCTAACCATCATTAGATTTCCCTCTTTGATGTTAAGAAAATGACGAACTTTATGGTTTTGATCTGCACCTATTTTTATTTCTTCTCTATCTTTTGATACTTAGATACTCAGTTTTTTGTTCATAAATACACAGAATCATTTTTTTGGGGAAACAATTTATGGGTGGCGTTTTTTCTCAACTTTTAGTAAAAGATTTCTCAGAAAAAGAGTCATTTCCATAACGAAATTTACACCATACATCTTATTCTCAAAAAAAAACAATTGAACCTTCTCTTTGGAAATGTTTTACAAGAAATCCTTTATATTTTGATCCTATAGTTGGACATTTTGTGCTTTAAGGCTGGGATTTCTCAAAAAACTGATTCTGAAAAGAGTTTTTAGCTTTTTGTGCTTTTAAATTGAAATTTCTCAAAAACCGGTCGCATGAAATTAATTTTCTTCTAAATAATTTATAATTTTCCCTAGAAAATCACTTTAAAAACGATTTTGAGCTTTTTAAAAACAATCAAAGCTTCAGATTTCGTAGAGTTCAATCACAACTTTTGTTATAGAAATTTCCATAACGATTTTAGATTTACTTTAGAAATTTACACCAAAAACTGTTATCTTATTCTCAAAAAAAAAACAATTGAACCTTCTCTTTGGAAATGTTTTACAAGAAATCCTTTATATTTTGATCCTATAGTTGGACATTTTATGCTTTAAGGCTGGGATTTCTCAAAAAACTGATTCCGAAAAGAGTTTTGAGCTTTTTGTGCTTTTAAATTGAAATTTCTCAAAAACCGGTCGCATGAAATTAATTTTCTTCTAAATAATTTATAATTTTCCCTAGAAAATCACTTTAAAAACGATTTTGAGCTTTTTAAAAACAATCAAAGCTTCAGATTTCGTAGAGTTCAATCACAACTTTTGTTATAGAAATTTCCATAACGATTTTAGATTTACTTTAGAAATTTACACCAAAAACTGTTATCTTATTCTCAAAAAAAAAACAATTGAACCTTCTCTTTGGAAATGTTTTACAAGAAATCCTTTATATTTTGATCCTATAGATGGACATTTTGTGCTTTAAGGCTGGGATTTCTCAAAAAACTGATTCCGAAAAGAGTTTTGAGCTTTATGTGCTTTTAAATTGAAATTTCTCAAAAACCGGACGTATGAAATTAATTTTCTTCAAAATAATTTATAATTTTCCCTAGAAAATCACTTTAAAAACGATTTTGAGCTTTTTAAAAACAATCAAAGCTTCAGATATCGTAGAGTTCAATCACAACTTTTGTTATAGAAATTTCCATAACGATTTTAGATTTACTTTAGAAATTTACACCAAAAACTGTTATCTTATTCTCAAAAAAAAAAACAATTGAACCTTCTCTTTGGAAATGTTTTACAAGAAATCCTTTATATTTTGATCCTATAGATGGACATTTTGTGCTTTAAGGCTGGGATTTCTCAGAAAACTGATTCCGAAAAGAGTTTTGAGCTTTTTGTGCTTTTAAATTGAAATTTCTCAAAAACCGGACGCATGAAATTAATTTTCTTCTAAATAATTTATAATTTTCACTAGAAAATCACTTTAAAAACGATTTTGAGCTTTTTAAAAACAATCAAAGCTTCAGATTTCGTAGAGTTCAATCACAACTTTTGTTATAGAAATTTCCATAACGATTTTAGATTTACTTTAGAAATTTACACCAAAAACTGTTATCTTATTCTCAAAAAAAAACAATTGAACCTTCTCTTTGGAAATGTTTTACAAGAAATCCTTTATATTTTGATCCTATAGATGGACATTTTGTGCTTTAAGGCTGGGATTTCTCAAAAAACTGATTCCGAAAAGAGTTTTGAGCTTTATGTGCTTTTAAATTGAAATTTCTCAAAAACCGGACGTATGAAATTAATTTTCTTCAAAATAATTTATAATTTTCCCTAGAAAATCACTTTAAAAACGATTTTGAGCTTTTTAAAAACAATCAAATCTTCAGATATCGTAGAGTTCAATCACAACTTTTGTTATAGAAATTTCCATAACGATTTTAGATTTACTTTAGAAATTTACACCAAAAACTGTTATCTTATTCTCAAAAAAAAACAATTGAACCTTCTCTTTGGAAATGTTTTACAAGAAATCCTTTATATTTTGATCCTATAGATGGACATTTTGTGCTTTAAGGCTGGGATTTCTCAAAAAACTGATTCCGAAAAGAGTTTTGAGCTTTTTGTGCTTTTAAATTGAAATTTCTCAAAAACCGGACGCATGAAATTAATTTTCTTCTAAATAATTTATAATTTTCCCTAGAAAATCACTTTAAAAACGATTTTGAGCTTTTTAAAAACAATCAAAGCCTCAGATTTCGTAGAGTTCAATCACAACTTTTGTTATAGAAATTTCCATAACGATTTTAGATTTACTTTGGAAATTTACACCAAAAACTGTTATCTTATTCTCAAAAAAAAACAATTGAACCTTCTCTTTGGAAATGTTTTACAAGAAATCCTTTATATTTTGATCCTATAGTTGGACATTTTGTGCTTTAAGGCTGGGATTTCTCAAAAAACTGATTCCGAAAAGAGTTTTGAGCTTTTTGTGCTTTTAAATTGAAATTTCTCAAAAACCGGACGTATGAAATTAATTTTCTTCAAAATAATTTATAATTTTCCCTAGAAAATCACTTTAAAAACGATTTTGAGCTTTTTAAAAACAATCAAAGCTTCAGATTTCGTAGAGTTCAATCACAACTTTTGTTATAGAAATTTCCATAACGATTTTAGATTTACTTTAGAAATTTACACCAAAAACTGTTATCTTATTCTCAAAAAAAAACAATTGAACCTTCTTTTTGGAAATGTTTTACAAGAAATCCTTTATATTTTGATCCTATAGATGGACATTTTGTGCTTTAAGGCTGGGATTTCTCAAAAAACTGATTCCGAAAAGAGTTTTGAGCTTTTTGTGCTTTTAAATTGAAATTTCTCAAAAACCGGACGTATGAAATTAATTTTCTTCAAAATAATTTATAATTTTCCCTAGAAAATCACTTTAAAAACGATTTTGAGCTTTTTAAAAACAATCAAAGCTTCAGATTTCGTAGAGTTCAATCACAACTTTTGTTATAGAAATTTCCATAACGATTTTAGATTTACTTTAGAAATTTACACCAAAAACTGTTATCTTATTCTCAAAAAAAAAACAATTGAACCTTCTCTTTGGAAATGTTTTACAAGAAATCCTTTATATTTTGATCCTATAGATGGACATTTTGTGCTTTAAGGCTGGGATTTCTCAAAAAACTGATTCCGAAAAGAGTTTTGAGCTTTTTGTGCTTTTAAATTGAAATTTCTCAAAAACCGGACGTGTGAAATTAACTTCTAGATAATTTAGAATTTTCCGTAGAAAATCACTTCAAAAACAATTTTCGGCTTTTTAAAAACACTCAAAGCTTCACATTTCGAAGAGTTTTAGAATTTTTTTAAACAAAATTTCAAGTTTTTGCATTTTTATATTGGAATATCTACAAAAACTAACGTGAAAAAAATAATTCATAGAACAACTTAAGATTTTTTATAAAAAATAACAACAGAAACGACTTTTTTGCTTATCAAGAACAACTAAGAAGATTTACGACACCAATTTAATATGTTTATTAAGTTTTAAGTTATTTAATACACTGGTCGAATATAGAAATAAAAATGGAGATAAAAAATAAAAAAAGATTATGGAAATAAAAATAAAAAGGATGAAGATTAAAAAATATACAAAAAAACAGAAAGAAAAAGTGAAAAACCTTGTATAAGAAGTTAAGGCTAAGTCTTGGGAGGAGTTTGAGGAAATAATGATGAAAAACTGAGATGAAAATGCAAATGTTGTAACATATACTAAGTTTTCTCTTCACTAATCTATCTACTCTCCCTATCTTTGTTTCTTATCTTTACCTATTTTAATTTCTTCATAAGCTTCTTCGATGTTTCTAAATCTTCTGAGATCTATTCTGTTTTTTGTTCAAAAATGCACAGAATCATTTTTTAGAGATACGATTTATAAGCGTTCTTCTAAATTAAATCAACTCTGTAATCTTAACTGGAGGGGACGGTTGACTAAAAAGAAACAGCACGATACGTATTTTCTCTATTGGCTTACTTCAAATTAATACTTGGTGATCGAGACATGGATTGGACTCCACATAAAGTGCTTTGAAAAATAAATCTCGCGCCCATCTCCTAAGTTAGATGACATTCTGAGTGATGCAGAGGACTCAGAATCATTTTTCTTCCCAGAACGAATCTCAGATTTAGCTTAATGACCTACTCAAACACTTGGGACTTTCTAAACCAAACCTAACCACACTCAGTTGACATCCAGCATTCAAACTCTACTGAGCGTGCTGTTGTTTAGTTTGCTTACTTCAAATTAATACTTGGTGATCGAGATATGGATTGGACTCCCCATAAAGTGCTTTGAAAAAGAAATCTCGCACCCATCTCCTAAGTTAGATGACATTCTGAGTGATGCAGAGGACTCAGAATCGTTTGCTTCCCAGAACGAACCTCAGATTTAGCTAAATGACTTACTCAAAGATTTGGGACTTTCTAAAGATGTCTATGCCGAATTGCTAGGCTCAAAACTAAAAAATAAGAACCTTTTATCACTTGGCACTTCATTTTCTTGGTACATACATGGAGAAAGAGAATTGACTCAGTATTTTACTGAAGAGGTTTATTGTTTATGATGTTCGTGTGCTCACGAAATGCTGAATGAAATCAGAAGGGTGCTTATTTATTTAATTCATCCAAAACCAGCCTCAAAACAGTTTTGTATTTGGATCTCTTCCAATGGGACACTCAGTTCATATGGAAGAAAACTACGATACTCCGATTCTCGAGAAAATCAAGAACATCAATAGATGTTTTTTGGAGATTGGGTTGTTGGGTCAACAGTTAGAGTTGACAGCAACTGACTGGCCACCACCACACGGTTAAACTCCTGGCAGGAAAGAAGTTAAGTTAAATTAAGTAGTTTGTAAAATAATTACAAAAAAAAATAAGAAAACTTTTGTTTGGTCCCCTACTTTGTGAATCAATGGGAGGAATCGAAAAAGAAGCAAGGAATTTTTTCAAAGTGTAATGCGGCAGTGCAGGATGTAAGGATGTTAGCCGACTACTATTGGATGCTTAAGCGAGAAGAAAACCAAAAACGAGTTGGAGGAAGTATCAAAGAAAAGAATAAGAGGTTTTACAACGAAAAAAAGGTTAAATTAAATAATGGTTGATGGATTTTAATAAATATTATGCTGTGTGTTTGATTTAATGCAATAGATTTGTTTCACTATTTTCTTTTTCTATTTTCCAAAAGAACTATACATAATGGTTCTTATTTTTGATGATAATTCACTAAAACTATCTCAAGCAGCTGAAAAAAAATCTTTTTTTTTTGCGACGACCTTTGTGCGCGTATCGTATGTGCAAATTCTCGCCGAATATTCTGTAATGAAATCAGTTCAATAACAAACCTCTAATTTAAATTGCATACAAAAGACTTATCTCGAATTTCGATGCTTTTACCGCTTCATTTGAATGCATATTTCCAACAAAGAATAGAAAAGGAGAGAGAAAGACCCGTACCTTTACAGTACCACACACCAAGGAAGAACACCCATGAGAAACGAAAAAATCGATTGCTTCTCGAATCAAAAAATATAAAATCCAGATTGGATATAGTTTTTTTCTTTAAATCTGTCTTTATAAATTGAAAAACTCGTAGTGTTACAGAAGAATACTTTATATAAAATTTGTAAAAAATCTAGTTTTTCATAAAATGAAATATGTACAGGAAGGACAACGAATTAATTTTTAATTCAAGCTGACACGATTAAAAATTGAATTTTATAATAAATTTATATAAATATTTCTAACACTAGTTATATAGCAATTAGAACAGTTGCTTATGCAGACTACATACGCAATTTTTTCGAGTATTTGTCCAATTCAAACCAAAACGAATCACTTTTTGAACAAATTAATTAGAGACATGTTATTTTTTGCCAAAACTAAGTTTACAAAGTCGATTTGTGGTTGAATCGCATTCGAATAGGCCATTTTTGAAATAAACTGATATTAGAAAGCCATTTTGGACAATTCAAACCAATAAAATACAATTTTGGCCAATTCTAATCAATAATATCCAACATTTGACTGATTTACATCAAGAAAATCCAATTTTTGACTAATTTACACCATTACAATCCAATTTTTGGCCAGTTACAACAAATAAAATCCAATTCTAACCTTTAAAATCCAATTTTGGCCAATTCTAACCATTAAAATCCAACTTTAACTGATTTTCATTAACAAAATCCAATTTTTGACTAATTTACACCAATAAAATTTAATTTTGGACAATTCAAACCAATAAAATACAATTTTGGCCAATTCTAATCAATAATATCCAACATTTGACTGATTTACATCAAGAAAATCCAATTTTTGACTAATTTACACCATTACAATCCAATTTTTGGCCAGTTACAACAAATAAAATCCAATTCTAACCTTTAAAATCCAATTTTGGCCAATTCTAACCATTAAAATCCAACTTTAACTGATTTTCATTAACATAATCCAATTTTTGACTAATTTACACCAATAAAATTTTATTTTGGCCAATTCTAACCAATAATATCCAACTTATGGCTAAATTACATCAATAAAATTCAATTTTTGACCGATTTACACAAATATAATCTAATTTTCACCAATTCTAATTAAAAAAATCCAATTTTTGACTAATTTACACCAATACAATCCAACTTATGGCTAAATTACATCAATAAAATTCAATTTTTGGCCGATTTACACAAATATAATCTAATTTTCACCAATTCTAATAAAAAAAATCCAATTTTGGCCAATTCTAACCAATAAAATTCAATTTTGGCCAATTCTAACCAATATAATCCAACTTTTGACTGATGTACATCAAGAAAATCCAATTTTTGACTAATTTACACCATTAAAATCCAATTTTGGCCAATTACGACAAATAAACTCCATGCTTGACAAGTTTATCGCTATTAGAAGATATTGCATCTGCTGGAGCCCATTGGAGTCCTCAATGTACTACTCAGCGACTGTTGAGGATCTCCATCCTCTGTGCCGTTTGACCAGCTCCTGAATTTGCAACGACCTAAATAGCAATGTCAGCTGGCACTCTACCAAACGTACTTTTCAAAAAATCTTCTATGAGAAGTGCTTGAAGGATATAAAAGATGACCGCTGGGACTTTCTAATTATTCTATTTCACCTAATTTCAAACTGCATAACTCTTCAAAACGATATGCAACAAATACACCAACAATTATTGCCACTTTCCTTATCAAATAATCGCTAACTGGAACATCATTTAAGAATTTATCGTTGTGAGAATTTTGTCGCTTCATAAATGCAAGTAATTTGTGATAGTTGCTGATGTCTACGAGGTCTGGCTATTAGATAACGAGACTGCGCGTCTAGAGGACACCCTAGACCTAGAGAGCACTGAAGATAACCAGCGCCCAGGCTGCCCTGTGTTCAAAATCAACCAAATTGTGCGTGCAGATCGTCGAATGAACATCCGAATGATTACCGAAGCGTAAACGCCGATAAAGAAACGGTTAGAAAAATTTTACACGAGAAATCACACAAAAGTCCGTGTCAACGGGTCTGCTAAGATTTGTTTGAAATGTTAGAAAAAGATCTGCTTTAAAAGGGACTCGATTTGAGTCGATTGAATGGGTAAAGCAGAAAATTGCAGAGCTCCTAAAGGCAATCACCAAAGAAGACTTCCAGCACTTCCAGAATAAGTTTTATAATAAAACCCTTTTTCGTAATCAGTCTCGTTATTTAATAGCCAGACCTCGTACATAATTTTCGATTTTTCATTTTGATTTTTTACAAATTTAAATAAAGTTTTGAATGTAGTTTAAAATAGATGAATACAAAATATAAAAATTTCGTTATTGGGTAATTCGGTTGGTAAATTTTAGTGTTAGATTTACTTTCAAGGCGACTTTCCCAAAAACTGTTGCATGCTTCTATAGTCCGAGAGCCAGTAACAGAAATACACGACTAGGAGTTAATCTGAAGCATCTATTCCATCAACTGACCAGATTTTCCTCGACTTACCGCTAGCTGATTTTTTTTTTATATATATCACAGTATATTAACGAATTTTCAGCAGGGAAGAAACGACTGATGCATATCACCAATTATCTTTCGAAAGGAAATAATTAACCAAATGTTTACCTGGCTCCCGGACTACTAGTTTCCATTTGCTGTCTTGGTGTGAGGCCTTGGTGTGAGGAAAAGCAATTCACGTAACTGCATGGTCTAAGTAATATATAAATAGAAAGAAAATATTAAAAATTAGTTACATTTGTAACATAATTCCAGAGGTCACATGAAAATATTTTGACGTTTTGTCAGCAGCGCCTCAACCGTATTTATTTCTGTTTGTACAATTTGCATTTTATTATCACGGTAATATATACTTCGCAGATTCATATTTCAATGAAAATTCGTTTAAAGCAAAACTTCAACCGCGTATTTTAACTTATTCCCATGCACAAATTACATTCTCACAGTTATAGTTCAATGTTTTCCTTTTTTTTTATAATAATTTCCCCAATCAGCAATTTTATTTTTACGTATAAATTCTTTCTAAAGCTCGCGCTTATTCGGTTTCGAATAAAAAATGTATGTAGGGCAGTAAAATGAGTTGAATAAACATAATTATGTATATCTGAATGTGTTAAAAGGATCAATTTGTAGTTTAAGAAAGTTTACGTTTCAAATTATCACATCAAATATTTTTTCTTAGATGTTTGGAAAGTTGCTTCGATAGGAGGTTCACCCCTTAACGTCAAGTCCGTTTCTAACTATTTTTCATCTAATTCAATATTTTTTTCTCAAAAATCTTAAAATCTAGCTTCCTCAACGAAGAATTCCAGTAATGGAGTTCCACTGTAGTACCGTTCCACTGGATTACCAACGGTCACGTCAACATCCAATCCAATTGACTATAGTTTTAGCTGGTTAGGTGTCATTTCTGTAGTTACATACTATTCATTATTTTAGATCTTACTCTTTGGTTCTAATTCTTACTCTACTTAAAAATAACTCGGAAGCAAAAGCGACAAAGTGTTTTGAGAACAGCTGAAACTCCTCTTCAGGTACGAGTTCGTTCAGAAAGACAAGCTACGCTACAGACAGCGAGAAAAGCGATAAAAACTAGAATTCAAGGTACTAGGTTTCAATATGATCCTTGATAATTTTATATCATAATCATCCTTGGCTCAATGAATAAAAAATTGCGATGATTTCTATTGGAAAGATGAAACTATTAGAATGTGCTGTTCCACTTCCGTTACTTGGCGAACCAGAAGACCAAATTATTCAAAGTAATTTTTGCATTAATTTGATTGATTCAATTCTATTGAAATGATTTTTTAATAGCTTCAATCATAATTAAGATGATAAATCAAATTTCAGACAACTTTTCGTAACAATAAAATATGTTAGTCGATAATTCAGCAATAAATAACCAGGTAAAATGTTTTTTTTTTTGGTCATTATTTTTAACAAATACCCTCTTATATCAATCACACAATCAACTGCAATAGAAAACTAGAAATTTTCAAAACTTTTTCACCTTTCTCATAAGGCGATGTTTCATTTGGTACTACCTGCAATTGCCTCCCATTGTTTGGTTCCTAATGGTCTCTAAATATCAATAGAGCGAGGAACAAATAAAGCGTCATTTGTTGACAATAGATTTATTTGGACCCGAGTACCAAGAACAGTTTTAATAACGTACCGCAACTACTTTACCTGTGGTGTTATTGGGAAGATAAGAAGTTGTCATATTGAATCGCCCTTGTACGCATTTTTTTCTCTTATAGCTCATTGTGCTCTATAATTACCTGATGGAGCTGAAAATTTGTAGACACACTTCTAAAACGCAAACAGAAATCGGAATAAAGATAAAGAAAGAGATAATAAAATAAGGAAACAAGTAACACGAAGAAAGGTCGTAAGAAAAATGAATCAAGTATCTAAGGAAAGAGTGAAAGTTAGAAGAAGAGTGGATACTAAAACCCCAATATACCAACGTTCGATGGGGCATAAAGAAACGAAGAAGAACGAAAAGTCTATCCCCAATCGTATTTTTACAGTAATATAAAATAAAAAACGTTACACTCATTATCTTTAATATATTTATTACAATATAAAATGAAATTTAATAACTTAATTTGAGTCATTTTCAATAAAATAAGTCACATTGAACCTAATCTGGAAAATATGGTGGATAAGGTAGCATTTCGTAACCTAATTCGACTGCGGTGGTTGGAGATGTGTTATCATGGTGGAAGAACACTTTTTACCCAGATAGGGCCGTTTTTTTCTTCGATTCTGTATCGAATCGGTTCGTTAATTCAGTATAGTACAATCCTGTAGCCATTTTGACCTTCTTCGGCGTTATACGCTGCTCTAATGTGATCTAACGGCTGCGCTTAATATTCCATCGCATCAACAGTTTTCTCGTGGCCTAAATTTCATGCAGGATACGATCAACGCGATTATTTGTAACTTATAAAATATTAGCTAATCTCGCACACTCTCAATCGACGGTTTACTTATGATACCATCACGTGGAAACTCTTTAAACTACTTATGATAGTTGCCGTCGAGAGGAAGATTCATTCTGATTTATATGTGTCAAAAATAAGAATATAATCAACGACCGTTGTTAGTTTTTTTGTTAATTTTTCGAAAATCCGCTTCCAGGCGCTGTCAAAATTTAACTATGAGTCCGATCTGAGTGATATTTAGGCAATACATCGGAAAGGCTGAGTATTAACCGTATTGCCCTCGTAAAATTAACAGAAGACATTTAAGAGCCTTGAAATAAGCACAAGTAGATCTTGAAGGCGTTTATTTTGGAAAACAATACAAATATTTTGATAAAATTCGTTTGTTTGTTGTTTCTATTCTCGATAGATAAATAGTGAAACATTCACATCCTTGAAACACAAATTTAAGAACGTATACCAAATATTAAATCGATTTTATAAATAATAATAAAATAAATAAGTTTAATTATTCTAATTAAGTTGAATAGCACTTAAGCCGCAGATTCAAGATAAATAATTGGATTTAAAAGTATTTTTCGACTTTGTATTACACAAAATTTGACTTTGACTCACAAACATAAAATTTTAGGTGGCAATTAAACAAAATAACAAATATATGACATGAAAACGTTTAATTTTAATGTTTCACATTGAAAATAACTGCAAAAAAAAATAGAAAATTGTACTCAACTTTCCGTAGTTGCCAGCTTTGTTATTTCCTAAAAATCCAGCAACTATTGCTTGAAAACTGTTCCAAAACTGTTCCGACTCCCTTTTTGAGTTATTTTCGGCAACGCTAGAATTTTTTCTTCATCAAAACTTTGTCCAATTTGTACACCAACAAAACCTTTAACTTTTGCAACTATCCAGAATCTTCCGAAGTTTCATTAAGATTTTTAACAAATTGTTTCATCAACCCAAACTTAATGTGCAGATGTGGTATTAAAACTTTTTCTTCTTCAACAATTGACTCGATTTTCACGACAAAAATTTTAATCTTAAAGCCTTGACCTTAAACAAAGTACTTAGCATCATCTCTACCATCCCATAAGCATCCCATTACCAAGTTGGTAACCATGTTCATGTTAATTTTAAATTTAGTTAAGTTGGCAGGCGATAAGCAATTTTTGATATGTTCACGTGACAGTGAAAAAGCGAAATGAAATGGCGACAGGCCAAACGTGCTCCAATTTGTAATCTTAAGAATTGTTAAGTATTGAACAACAATCCGACGATTGTTCTGCAAGAGTTTTGTTAATCAAAACATTTATTGTCAAACGATTCAAAAGGTATGTTCGTTTCGAATCAAATTAAGCTTCATTTTTGTATTCAAATCTAGCCAAAAACCTTGTTTATTAATTTTCTATCACAGAATTGTGAACAAACAAATAAGTTGCTTTCATATAAAGACCTGAATATTTTTGTTATTAAAATTGTTAAAGTTAGATACTGATTTTTGTGTACATTGACCTAACCTAACTTAACATTTTGAATCTCTGTTCAATAAACCGAATATTTTGTCAACTTTGGACTTCATCATTTCTCAACGAAGAACCCAAAACGGACTTTGAGCTCTTTGCGGAGCCCTCAACACCATTCGCTAGCAACACAAGGTATGCCAATACCTTCAAGTCAATCTTCTTTTCTGAAAAACATCGAAAGTACTTCACACTTCAGGTACTAGTAGTATGCAATTGGATCAGAAGATGAAATAAGGCAGGTTTTAAACGTTTTACCTCTACTATAAGTTACAGTGCAAAAGTAGCAGTCATTGATTTGGTTAACACCAGGTCCTTGGTAGTACAAACACCTACAAGCAATATGCGGAGCCATCATCATCATCATTCAGCCTTATCTCGTCCACTGCTGGACATAGGCCTCCTCCAAATGCTTCCAGCTGCTACCCAATTTGTCCGTATTCTTTTAATATCGTCAGTCCATCTCGTGAGGGGTCTTCCTGGATTTCGTCTGTCTGTTCTCGGTCTCCAATCTAGAATTCTTTTTGTCCATCGGTTATCTTGTATCCTTGCAACATGTCCTGCCCATTTTTGTCTCAGTATTTGGTCTATGATATCTTTAACTTTAATTCGTCATTCCTTATCCCTTATCCTGGGGAGTCAATGGTTTGTCTTAATGTCAAAATAATATTTCTTATGGTACGGATACAACGAAGCCCATCGACATTCGACCATAGCATAGTACCTTCGACCTTCGCCCTCGGATTATCGCACTTTGGTACCATTTAAGTGAGAAACGATGATCGATAATTTAAAAACTACTAAACTTTATACCTAATAAGTGTGTTAATTTTTTTCTGAGTTGAGCTGTGGTTCCATATTATGGCCAGAACGATGGTTAGCGTGTCCGTGTCCGGCTTAATAGAGAAAGTAAGATTCTGTAGTATATATATCATTTATCACTTGAATTTGGTACCATTTATAAGTAAAAGTTATGAAAAAAGCTTCTAAAACAAGTATTATTATTGTATTTATCAAATAAGTTTATACCAAAAAAGGTATTTCAGGATATTAGGATAATGAGGGATATGTTAAAATATTTTTTGTATTTTGACGGTTAGGAAAACTTTGACCCTTCATTTCCCCGACAAAAAAATAGTTAGAAACGAGTTATTTTCGACTTGTCCATCTAAATCCCCAATTACAAACGTGTGACTGACCCAAACTCTTACCAATTGCGAACTGGCACGTGACCAATCCACCACCGATAACCAGTTAGATAGGTCAACGCAGTACGACGTCCCGTTAAATATTTTCAACATGAATTCATCTATTTTGCGACACATGTACTCGTACAAACCAATATGCATTCAAAAAATCGTTAAATACGCTTTATAAAAAAACTATTTGTAAATTTAAACTTTCTCCTTATAACCATATAATGACAAACTGAGGTATTATTCAAAAATGATTAATTGGAGTTATATTTAAAAAGATAGCATAGATGATGATGAACTTAAAGTCTACGGTTACCAACTTACGACTTAACCTCACTGTACCTAACCTAACCTCATTTTTGCCCTGAGGTGAGGTGGAAGCCTTCCTCACTGCGAGTTTGTGCGGGACTCTAACCTCATCAAACAACTCTTCTCTTTTATCCCCCTTGGGAGGACACCATCTCCTGTATTCCCTTTTTCCTATAATATATTTAGCCTTGTGTATTCCTTCTCCTTTTTGGTCATAAATTTCGTCAGCACATTCCAGGTTACCTTACTATTAATCAGAAATCCTATGATCTCCCCTTCCAGTGTCAATTCTCCTATTTGGTTTTCGAGTGTTGTCCTTTCCCTACTCCATCTAACACATTCGTAAAGGTTCGGGTCGTCCCTTTGGCCACATGTTACACATTTTTCATCCATGGTTTTCCCATCTATCCCACCTCTCCTGCAACTTTCTGTATGTTCTTTCTCTTGCCATTCATCTGTTTCCGGCTAGCCTGCCTCCTATTTTATATGGGAAGCATCTTTCGGCTACCATGAGATCAATGGGTGGAAATCCTGCTATAACCTGGGCTACCTCAGCCGATACGGTCCTGTAGGCAGCTTCCTAACCTAACCTAAGATAACCTAACCTCATTGTACTAATCTATTAGACGGCAAAAACACCTCTAAGCACTTGAATCTTCGAGATCACTAGGCGCAATTTATCCAATCGATTTGATAACCCTGGAATGCAGAGCAATGTACACCAAATGACGAAAGACATTGTCAAGAGTGCCCCTATATCTTCTTTTGGTTAGAGCATATATAGCAAACATATTTTTGAATTTCAGCACGTGTCTAACCTGTAGAAGCAGCGTAGCTATACCAGAATTTACTTGAGATTCGTTCGGTCCATCGGCCGTGTTTCATAGTTTTTCCAGAAGTCGCAAGTGGCCGCTTCGGCTTCCTGATTATTCATAAGGATTAACCACTGGCTAGCAATACCCTTTTCACTCTTACAGCGATGTGCACTTGCTGGAAACTTCCTGGGTAGGCGCTCGTTGCAAGCTCGTGTCTACTCGCAGCAATCTCTCTTGATCGATGGCCAGACAAAAGCTTTTACATCTGAATAAGAGAAGCGATGTATAAAGGCGAAGAAAGCTTTTCTGAAAGCTCCTGTGACGTATTGGGAAGATTTCGCTGTTGAAGTATCCTAGTAAATCTGTATATTCGTTGCCGGCAACAATATTTGTTTCAGTTGCGAAGGAGATTCTGATCTCAAGTTTTTTGTCGATCGTCTACAAAGCTACTTGCAAGCAATTTATTGAAAGATCAAAGTGAAAATTAACAATTTCCTAACTTCACATTAAAACTGAAGAGAACAAGAAAAAAGGAGTCAGTAGATCACTGGCAATAATTATATAGTCTCCCACCTTGCTTTTGGAGTCTGATGGACAGAAATTTGTTGAGGTTGCATGAGGAAACATTTAAAAAACTCCTAAAGAGAATAAAACGTAATGTAACTGAAGGCTGCTTGACATGATGCAATACAACGTACAATGCAATGCAAGATGCAATATTTGTTGGTCAAAGGCGTGCGCAGATGAAGTTCAACAGTCTAGTTAGTTCTTTCTTGTTTATTTCACTTAAAGCCGCATAACATAAAGCAATATAACGTGCAAAAAATTGCTAGTAAGTATCTGTAAACACAGTAAAACTAAACAAATTCTTAACCTCAAATATTTATATTTTGTACATAGTTTAACAATGAAAATAACGAAGATAAGTTTTACGAAAGTCTGATGATCTGTTATACCAAAAGATTGCAACTTGCATGCTGCAATAATAATGGCACACAACCGATAATCTCAAGATCTTGCATGAAACAATCGGATGAACTTCATCAATATTGCGTCTTGGATTGCATTGCACGTTGTATTGCATCATGTAAAGCTGTCTTAAGAAATCCTTGGCGAGAGACGTACTATCAGCAGATCAGAAACTGATTTCTTACTAGAATTGCAACGTGTTCGCAATAAAAAAAGGCATCAAACCGAAAGAAACAAAAAAAATTGATCAGTGCATCGCTAGCAATAATTATGACTTCTGCTACTATGCTTTTGGAGTGTGGTGGACAGAAAAGAGTATTAATCAAAATCCTAACCTCAAATTTCATTCAATATTTTGTCGCTAGCTTAACTTCATCTGCGCATGCTTTGCATTGCACGTTGTTTAGCGCCATGTCAAGTTTCCTTTGGCAAATATCCACGAGAATCTCGTTTTCTTGATACGCTCATCTAATTTTATAGAAACATACTTCAAAGAAATTTAGAAATACGGATGATTTCAAATCATTTAACTGTTAATATTTGAATAATAAGAAAATAATTATCTAATAAGTTATTTTTTCTATATAAATGAATTTAAACTTGATGCCGATACGAGCTATCTCGTAACTATTTTAAAAATACTAAGAAACCCTCTATTTTTGGAACTGTCTGACTCCATCAAGTGGTCGTTACCAAGAAATAGTCTATTTTTATTTTCTCTTAGGCCAGTAACAACAGCTGTTAACAATAAAACACAACATCGACTTAATTTATGTTTGTTCGTCGTATCAGTAATTCTCGTTTTGTTGATAAACTCATTTTACATAAAAAGCAGACGGGTGTACATTCAAAGAAAATAATTTGACGTTTTTTTCTAATTATTGTGTATGTACTCAATTTCTAGTTTGTTTCATAGTTATTTCATTCCTCCTAAAATCGATACAGTTATGTTTCCACCAGATTTACTCAGGCGTCCTCTTTATCTAAGCTGGTATTTCTGGAATCGTCGGCGATATTCATACTGAACACACTGTTTTCACCACCAACTACACCAACAATTACGCCGTCTGACGCGCGTTTCTACAACCATGTTATCGTCTTCAGAGACTGAACAACTGGGTTTACCTTCAGTCTCTGAAAGTAAACACGCGTCAGACAGTGTAATTGTGAGTGTTTGCATAGTGATGGTTTAAGCAGTGCATTCAGTATCTCCTCTTTAGCTCTTTTCCATTTCTCTTGTACCCGGATTATTGTTATCAACTCTATGAAGGAGCCCAAACCATCTAAGCTGTTTTAATCACTTTTTTGGGCAAATTTAAAGTTATCTCCATTCAGTTTTAAAGATATTCTATCAACATTTCTATATCGCATGGTTTCAGAAATTTTAGCCAAACTTTCAATGCTTTTCCCATGTAAATAAACCTAGCTTAGTATTCTTGTACTTTATGGAAGATGGGCAATTTTTTTTTGAAATTTCACTACTTTTCTTTTTAAAAATGATCACAGTTTTGACTGAAATATTCGATCGTCTGAAAATGGTAGCTTATAAGCTGCTTCAACGTTAAAATAACCAACCGAAATCGATTTTAGTAGCTATATTTTCTAATGGAAACCATGTAATCCAACACACTTTAAATTATCAACACTTAACGTGAACTAAAGCTTAGAAAGACAACTAACGAGGTGTGCAGTTTCTTTTTGGATCTTTTCTGGTGACACCTCTGCGCTTTCGCTCGCTTGAATTTTGCTTTGGCTACCATGTATTATATTGATATTTATACACGTTCATTTTGGTGTAGTTGTTCTAATTCTTTTCATTCCAGGAAATTTCTGTTCAATGCAAGTTTGATTCTGATATCCACGCCTAAATATTTTTAGTCATCTCTGTATTGAAATTCATTTTCATCAACTTTAACGCCTGTTTCCATATCGATAAATTATATTTCAATTCCTCTTCATTTTTAGTTAATAGTACCAAAATTTCGGCAAAAACATATTCAGAAATTCCAACCAAATCCACATTTCTGTATCCTACTCGTATCTGTTTCACTTTTGTTTTCAATTTTTTCAATAAAACCATTGATTTTCATTATGAATAACGCAGGACTCAGTACTCCTCCTTGTCTTAATCCTTCTTTAGACACAAAATGTTTCTTCAACTCTTCGTTGTTGTGAACTGTTCCATATTTGGTTGCTTCGGACGCTGTTGAGTGCTTTTTGGATGTTTATAAAACCTTGATTTGTTATCAGTTTTTTCTCCGTTGTGTGTCTTCAGCAAATACATGATTCTGTGTACTTCTTCTTTCCCTAAAGCCGCTTTGAGATTTCTCTAATTGGTTATCTATGATCTAGTCTATTCTCTATAATATTCTCGTGAACTTTGTACCTATACAATTATCGTTAACTGTTTTGTCTCCTTTTTTTAAGGGATAGAATTAAACCAATGTACCTGAATTTGTTTTCTACCCATATTCGCCTTAATATTTGTTAGCTTTTGATGCTGCTTTACATCTTTTTATCTTTTGTACAACTTCTTTTTGTATCGGTTGTTCGTTTTCATCATTTTCTAGTTCTTGATGCCTTTCATCTTGGTTTTTCTGTTGGTTATCTTCTTCTACATTAAGTCTTCCCCCGATAGTTTTATGGTTTCTTCAGCCTCAGTCTCAATACAACGCCTTTTTGATTTGTTTTACATTATTCGACTCCAATTTCTTAATTTTTTTTTATTCATTACGTACATATATATTTTATTTCATCATTAAAATAGTTTAAATCTAATGAATGATGTCAGTAAATTTATAAACAATCAGTTTACAATTAGAATGACTAAATTCAGCGGTAATTTCGTCTGGCCTAAATCCCTCAAGTCGCACAGAAAGCCAAAACGGCTGTTATTATTTCTCACGCCAGTACATCATCAGCATCTCGCGCCGCGGCTGGGAGGGCGAGGGGCGCTTCCAATTTTCCATTCATACAAATTCCAGACTATGTTCACTAATAATCAGCTGATGTTGATATGTCTCTTGGCAACTCTTCGCGTCGGTCCGGCCGGTTTGATTTGGTATGCGTGAAATTCCACCGAGAAACGTGGCAACGTTGTCAGACGTCTTACAACAGAATCCAGTTCCGACTCGAATGTAAAAGATTATCACAAATTGATAATAATATTGATGAATGAATATTTGTTTTCGGTTAAATAATAGTATTTTCTCGAATTAATAGAAACGAATTACTGTCATTTGGATTTTATGAGAATTTATTTGTAAAATGCTGAAAAAACTACGAATATTTCCTTAAAAAAACTAATATTACCAAGGAAGTCTAAAAAATGATTCACTATTAATAAAACCCTTCAATTTCTTCAAAATGAATCGTTTGTAAACCTCTACAACACAAATTTAGTTCTGTCACCTATCAATCGTGACACTAGTGTAGTAAAAATATGTCATTACTGTCAATGTCAATTGTCATCGTCATACGAGCTGACTGTTGTTCCGTGTCAGTTGCGTTTTATTATTCCGTGTCAGTCGCGTTTTGTTATTCCGTGTCAGATGCGTTTTGTTATACCATGTTTAATGTCACGTTATATGGAATAAAAAGTATCATATGTCAATATGCAAGTTACGTTACGGCTTTGTCGGGGAAGATGCAATCGTCTTGGTCGCGACATTGTTAATTATAATATAGGCACGATAAGGAAATAAGAACTCGAAACAAACACATCAACCGGCCAACGTCACATCTAATTGTCAAATTTTCAATCATACGTAACCATAGATGACATAACGTTTAGCTGACAGTTGAGTTTTGTTGTTCCGTGTCAGTTGCGTTTTGTTATATCACATTTTATGTCACGTGATATGGAATAAAAAGTATCATTTGTCGTTCTTCTGGTTCTAAGTTACCTCTCCACCAATTTTTAACTAAATCAGTTC
This sequence comes from Diorhabda sublineata, assembly GCF_026230105.1. Lineage (NCBI taxonomy): Eukaryota > Metazoa > Arthropoda > Insecta > Coleoptera > Chrysomelidae > Diorhabda > Diorhabda sublineata. The sequence goes on from NC_079479.1 coordinate 2,984,033, forward strand.
AGATATTGGAAGGTTACATCAGAATATCTCTGAATCAACATATTAGACAGCATATTATTTTGTTTGAGTGATCAAAATTAGAGTTTTTGAGATCCCAACCTCTAAAACATCGGCAATAATTGAAAATGTACATTTTGAGTGGTTTATTAACTTTTAAGTGAGCTGGAACCGATCACAATATGAATATTATAAAATAAGTACTTACGAGGGTTGGTTAAAAAATTTACAAAGAAACCTTCTTCTCTTTTGATGAAAATATCTCTCCTGCAAGTGGAAATTCAAAAAGAAAAAGTCGCTAGGGGGCAGATCTGATGAATACGGTGGGTGGTTAACAAATTTGAGTTGCAATTTTAGTTATGGCGATTACTTGAATGTGCGAAGGTCGATGAAACATTATTTGATATTTCCGGAACAGGTTCGCCATTGCAATCCACTATTTTGACAATTTTTTCGTTCCGGGAGGGTAGTGGTGGATTCAGGTTTCATTTACAGTTATAAATCGCGGTAAAAATCTTTAAACCACATCAATAAGAGCTGGGAAATGTTCATTCGAAGGCGCTTTTGGTGCAAAGTGAGAAAACGTGACAACCCAATCCATAATTCTCTGGTCAGGTGAATGCATTCTTTTGACATACCTATAACCTCTTCTGTCTTTATTGTAATGACAGTTTGACACTCAATTCGTCCATTTTTAGAAAAATCTTCACTTATACGATTGTCAAACAGAAAGTAGGTGGCAAAAATGGTTCTAAGATCTCCCGTATAGTGACCAAATCTAACATTTTTCAATATTTTGAATTTTTGTCTGTTATATTTGTATTAATATAATATCATCGAATTAGTGTGCCAAACTGTTTGTTATCATATATACTACATTCGACCTTGTCCATGTTAGGTAACCGAACCGGAAGAGGAATAATTCTGATAACGAATATCTTGCAAAAATTAAGGGAGATATCACTAACCAATGACTTTTATAATTTATATATTTATACAATATTAGTTAGTTGTTTAAATTTATTAAAATTACCTTCGAAGTATTAAGTTTGCCTCTTTTTTTTCCATTATAATAAACGAGGAATCAATTTAGGGCTCCGCAGGATATAGTGTAGTTTATCCAGGACTGGCACATTGTCGATAATGTTAAAGAAATAGGTTAGGTTACCTACTAGTCGACCGCCCAGAAATATATTAGAATTAGTACACTTTGTTGATTAATTTTGCCACAATCCCACAATATTAGATCTTCTCAAGCCTCCGCAGAATAAGAGCATCATGGTTGAAAAATTTACGTCGGTGGTTTGGTCAGACAACTAGTTCACTCTTTCCAGCTACAGTGAACAAAATTATTATAGCCAACAGGATCGCCAACGTCCGATAACGAACTCTGCACTATAAGAAGAAGATGCCTCCGCATTTCTTTATGGGTATTCCTTTTTTCTATCGTGCCAGATTTAAATAAGTCATTTTCTTTGCCTTTTTTATTTCCGACTGTCCTAGCCATCCTAGTCTTCTGGATTTTAGACCTCCTTTTTACCTAATATACTTCTGGTATATTAGGATCTCCCAAATATCTAATTCTTGAAGATAAGTATTTTGTTTATTCTTCCCGCGTCTTTTATTCCTCGAATCGGATAAACTTATAATTAATTCCATGTTGCTTAATATCTTCTGATATCTATTGAGGTCGATTCATGTCAATTCATGTCATTTCAGGTTAATTTAGCGCCTACTTATGTCAGATATCTTCGATTAACAATCTATCCAAGCCGACTAAGGTTACTTCATGTTGCTTGATGTCTTCTGATATCTATTGAGGTCGTTTCACGTCAATTCGTGTCATTTCTGGTGACAATGGCGTCTACTTATGTCAGATATTTTCGATTAACAATCCATTGAAGCCGACTGATGTCGATTGTCACTTCATTTCATGTTGATAGATTTCTTCTGACATCTATCGACGTCGATTGAGGTCGATTCACGTCAATTCGTGTCATTTCAGGTTAATTTAGCGCCTACTTATGTCAGATATCTTCGATTAACAATCTATCCAAGCCGACTAAGGTTACTTCATGTTGCTTGATGTCTTCTGATATCTATTGAGGTCGTTTCACGTCAATTCGTGTCATTTCTGGTGACAATAGCGTCTACTTATGTCAGATATTTTCGATTAACAATTCATTGAAGCCGACTGATGTCGATTGTCACTTCATTTCATGTTGATAGATTTCTTCTGACATCTATCGACGTCGATTGAGGTCGATTCACGTCAATTCGTGTCATTTCAGGTTAATTTAGCGCCTACTTATGTCAGATATCTTCGATTAACAATCTATCCAAGCCGACTAAGGTTACTTCATGTTGCTTGATGTCTTCTGATATCTATTGAGGTCGTTTCACGTCAATTCGTGTCATTTCTGGTGACAATGGCGTCTACTTATGTCAGATATTTTCGATTAACAATTCATTGAAGCCGACTGATGTCGATTGTCACTTCATTTCATGTTGATAGATTTCTTCTGACATCTATCGACGTCGATTGAGGTCGATTCACGTCAATTCGTGTCATTTCAGGTTAATTTAGCGCCTACTTATGTCAGATATCTTCGATTAACAATCTATCCAAGCCGACTAAGGTTACTTCATGTTGCTTGATGTCTTCTGATATCTATTGAGGTCGTTTCACGTCAATTCGTGTCATTTCTGGTGACAATAGCGTCTACTTATGTCAGATATTTTCGATTAACAATTCATTGAAGCCGACTGAGGTCGATTGTCACTTTGTCCATGATCCAGAGGTTGAAAAACTGAGTAGTTTGATGGAACTGCTTGTTAATAATCATCGTGGTAATCTTTATTACGTCACCTGCAATACGAGAGAATTGAGGAAAGGTTTTATTGAACTGGAATTTAAGGTCTTCTCCCTGGACCTTTTTTTCCGAATATTTTGCCTTGCCTTGGTGAAAAACTGTGGTAATAACAAATTGTTTTCATATGAAATCAATTTTCCTTCATCGATAGCTTGTACCAATAAGGTTATTGTGTCCAGTTGTAGGAATTTCGTGTGCCTTGGTTACGTTTGATTGTATATTAATTTTTTTAACGTTATTGATATTTTTCAAATAAATTGTTTATCATAAATTATCATCAAAACATTTCCCTTTAAATCTATTTATAGATACGATGGTTTTTAACTGCTGCAGAGTACTATAATTACAGGAAAGTAATGAGGAGGTAATAATAATAATAATATTTTTATTTAATTACAACAGTACTGGAGGAAGTTGATAATTTACACAAGCATTGCAGTACCTAATAACCCATCAATGAAATTACAATGCCAAACCGATTCTCATAAAAGATAGTCTACTACAAGCGGAATCGGTGGCATTAAGTAAACATTTCTTTCCACTTCTTTCCTTTAAAAGATTCTAGCAGATTATTTTGCAAATGCTATTTGGTTGTGTATGGATTTCGTGTACGAGGTAAAGAAAATTAGTTCTTGTATCTTTTATGTTGAAATTTTACCATAGAAGATAGGAAATTTTACTTAATTGATCTTGAACTTCAGAATGTTGTAATGTTAGGGAAAGACGTATCTTGATCCTGATAAATTGACACCTGGGCGTCTGCAGGCAAACTCGGTAATCGCGAGCCACGTCTGCCCATCAAGTAGGTCTAGCAGATACTGGTGGGATTATCTAGGACAGCTCGAAAGTGGTAGAATCGGTAAAGCAGAGTAAGATCAGCGACTTTTCTTCTATGTTCTAAGCTCTCCAAGTTTCTGGACAGCTCTGAAATATCTTGGACAGCTCTGAAATATCTTGGACAGCTCTGAAATATCTTGAACATTTCGAAAGTGGTAGAATCGGTAAAGCAGAGTGAGATCAGTGACTTTTCTTCTATGTTCTAAGCTCTCCAAGTTTTTGGACAGCTCTGGATTATCTTGGACAGCTCGGAAGTGGTAGAATCGGTAAAGCAGAGTAAGATCAGCGACTTTTCTTCGATGTTCTGGATAGCTCTGAAATATCTTGGACAGCTCTGAAATATCTTGAACAGCTCGAAAGTGGTAGAATCGGTAAAGCAGAGTGAGATCAGTGACTTTTCTTCTATGTTCTAAGCTCTCCAAGTTTCTGGATAGCTCTGAAATATCTTGGACACCTCTGAAATATCTTGGACAGCTCTGAAATATCTTGGACAGCTCTGAAATATCTTGAACAGCTCGAAAGTGGTAGAATCGGTAAAGCAGAGTGAGATCAGTGACTTTTCTTCTATGTTCTAAGCTCTCCAAGTTTCTGGATAGCTCTGAAATATCTTGGACACCTCTGAAATATCTTGGACAGCTCTGAAATATCTTGGACAGCTCGAAAGTGGTAGAAACGGTAAAGCAGAGTTAGATCAGTGACTTTTCTTCTATGTTCTAAGCTCTCCAAGTTTCTGGATAGCTCTGAAATATCTTGGACAGCTCTGAAATATCTTGGACACCTCTGAAATATCTTGGACAGCTCTGAAATATCTTGGACACCTCTGAAATATCTTGGACAGCTCTGAAATATCTTGAACATTTCGAAAGTGGTAGAATCGGTAAAGCAGAGTGAGATCAGTGACTTTTCTTCTATGTTCTAAGCTCTCCAAGTTTCTGGACAGCTCTGGATTATCTTGGACAGCTCGGAAGTGGTAGAATCAGTAAAGCAGAGTAAGATCAGCGACTTTTCTTCGATGTTCTAAGCTCTCCAAGTTTCTGGACAGCTCTGAAATATCTTGGACAGCTCTGAAATATCTTGAACAGCTCGAAAGTGGTAGAATCGGTAAAGCAGAGTGAGATCAGTGACTTTTCTTCTATGTTCTAAGCTCTCCAAGTTTCTGGATAGCTCTGAAATATCTTGGACAGCTCTGAAATATCTTGGACACCTCTGAAATATCTTGGACAGCTCTGAAATATCTTGGACACCTCTGAAATATCTTGGACAGCTCTGAAATATCTTGAACATTTCGAAAGTGGTAGAATCGGTATAGCAGAGTGAGATCAGTGACTTTTCTTCTATATTCTAAGCTCTCCAAGTTTCTGGACAGCTCTGGATTATCTTGGACAGCTCGGAAGTGGTAGAATCGGTAAAGCAGAGTAAGATCAGCGACTTTTCTTCTATGTTCTAAGCTCTCCAAGTTTCTGGACAGCTCTGAAATATCTTGGACAGCTCTGAAATATCTTGGATAGCTCGAAAGTAGTAGAATCGGTAAAGCAGAGTGAGATCAGTAACTTTTCTTCTATGTTCTAAGCTCTCCAAGCTTCTGGACAGCTCTGAAATATCTTGGACAGCTCTGAAATATCTTGGATAGCTCGAAAGTGGTAGAATCGGTAAAGCAGAGTGAGATCAGTGACTTTTCTTCTATGTTCTAAGCTCTCCAAGCTTCTGGACAGCTCTGAAATATCTTGGACAGCTCTGAAATATCTTGGACATCTCTGAAATATCTTGGACAGCTCTGAAATATCTTGAACATTTCGAAAGTGGTAGAATCGGTAAAGCAGAGTGAGATCAGCGACTTTTCTTCTATGTTCTAAGCTCTCCAAGTTTCTGGACAGCTCTGAAATATCTTGGACAGCTCTGAAATATCTTGGATAGCTCGAAAGTGGTAGAATCGGTAAAGCAGAGTGAGATCAGTAACTTTTCTTCTATGTTCTAAGCTCTCCAAGCTTCTGGACAGCTCTGAAATATCTTGGATAGCTCGAAAGTGGTAGAATCGGTAAAGCAGAGTGAGATCAGTAACTTTTCTTCTATGTTCTAAGCTCTCCAAGCTTCTGGACAGCTCTGAATTATCTTGGACAGCTCTGAAATATCTTGGATAGCTCGAAAGTGGTAGAATCGGTAAAGCAGAGTGAGATCAGTGACTTTTCTTCTATGTTCTAAGCTCTCCAAGTTTCTGGATAGCTCTGAAATATCTTGGACAGCTCTGAAATATCTTGGACACCTCTGAAATATCTTGGACAGCTCTGAAATATCTTGAACATTTCGAAAGTGGTAGAATCGGTAAAGCAGAGTGAGATCAGTGACTTTTCTTCTATGTTCTAAGCTCTCCAAGTTTCTGGACAGCTCTGGATTATCTTGGACAACTCGGAAGTGGTAGAATCGGTAAAGCAGAGTAAGATCATCGACTTTTCTTCTATGTTCTAAGCTCTCCAAGTTTCTGGACAGCTCTGAAATATCTTGGACAGCTCTGAAATATCTTGGACACCTCTGAAATATCTTGGACAGCTCTGAAATATCTTGAACATTTCGAAAGTGGTAGAATCGGTAAAGCAGAGTGAGATCAGTGACTTTTCTTCTATGTTCTAAGCTCTCCAAGTTTCTGGACAGCTCTGGATTATCTTGGACAACTCGGAAGTGGTAGAATCGGTAAAGCAGAGTAAGATCATCGACTTTTCTTCTATGTTCTAAGCTCTCCAAGTTTCTGGACAGCTCTGAAATATCTTGGACAGCTCTGAAATATCTTGGACACCTCTGAAATATCTTGGACAGCTCTGAAATATCTTGAACATTTCGAAAGTGGTAGAATCGGTAAAGCAGAGTGAGATCAGTGACTTTTCTTCTATGTTCTAAGCTCTCCAAGTTTCTGGACAGCTCTGGATTATCTTGGACAGCTCGGAAGTGGTAGAATCGGTAAAGCAGAGTAAGATCAGCGACTTTTCTTCTATGTTCTAAGCTCTCCAAGTTTCTGGACAGCTCTGAAATATCTTGGACAGCTCTGAAATATCTTGGATAGCTCGAAAGTAGTAGAATCGGTAAAGCAGAGTGAGATCAGTAACTTTTCTTCTATGTTCTAAGCTCTCCAAGCTTCTGGACAGCTCTGAAATATCTTGGACAGCTCTGAAATATCTTGGATAGCTCGAAAGTGGTAGAATCGGTAAAGCAGAGTGAGATCAGTGACTTTTCTTCTATGTTCTAAGCTCTCCAAGCTTCTGGACAGCTCTGAAATATCTTGGACAGCTCTGAAATATCTTGGACATCTCTGAAATATCTTGGACAGCTCTGAAATATCTTGAACATTTCGAAAGTGGTAGAATCGGTAAAGCAGAGTGAGATCAGCGACTTTTCTTCTATGTTCTAAGCTCTCCAAGTTTCTGGACAGCTCTGAAATATCTTGGACAGCTCTGAAATATCTTGGATAGCTCGAAAGTGGTAGAATCGGTAAAGCAGAGTGAGATCAGTAACTTTTCTTCTATGTTCTAAGCTCTCCAAGCTTCTGGACAGCTCTGAAATATCTTGGACAGCTCTGAAATATCTTGGATAGCTCGAAAGTGGTAGAATCGGTAAAGCAGAGTGAGATCAGTGACTTTTCTTCTATGTTCTAAGCTCTCCAAGCTTCTGGACAGCTCTGAAATATCTTGGACAGCTCTGAAATATCTTGGACATCTCTGAAATATCTTGGACAGCTCTGAAATATCTTGAACATTTCGAAAGTGGTAGAATCGGTAAAGCAGAGTGAGATCAGTGACTTTTCTTCTATGTTCTAAGCTCTCCAAGTTTCTGGACAGCTCTGGATTATCTTGGACAGCTCGGAAGTGGTAGAATCGGTAAAGCAGAGTAAGATCAGCGACTTGTCTTCGATGTTCTAAGCTCTCCAAGTTTCTGGACAGCTCTGAAATATCTTGGACAGCTCTGAAATATCTTGAACAGCTCGAAAGTGGTAGAATCGGTAAAGCAGAGTGAGATCAGTGACTTTTCTTCTATGTTCTAAGCTCTCCAAGTTTCTGGATAGCTCTGAAATATCTTGGACACCTCTGAAATATCTTGGACAGCTCTGAAATATCTTGAACATTTCGAAAGTGGTAGAATCGGTAAAGCAGAGTGAGATCAGTGACTTTTCTTCTATGTTCTAAGCTCTCCAAGTTTCTGGACAGCTCTGGATTATCTTGGACAGCTCGGAAGTGGTAGAATCGGTAAAGCAGAGTAAGATCAGCGACTTTTCTTCTATGTTCTAAGCTCTCCAAGTTTCTGGACAGCTCTGAAATATCTTGGACAGCTCTGAAATATCTTGAACAGCTCGAAAGTGGTAGAATCGGTAAAGCAGAGTGAGATCAGTGACTTTTCTTCTATGTTCTAAGCTCTCCAAGTTTCTGGATAGCTCTGAAATATCTTGGACAGCTCTGAAATATCTTGGACACCTCTGAAATATCTTGGACAGCTCTGAAATATCTTGAACATTTCGAAAGTGGTAGAATCGGTAAAGCAGAGTGAGATCAGTGACTTTTCTTCTATGTTCTAAGCTCTCCAAGTTTCTGGACAGCTCTGGATTATCTTGGACAGCTCGGAAGTGGTAGAATCGGTAAAGCAGAGTAAGATCAGCGACTTTTCTTCTATGTTCTAAGCCCTCCAAGTTTCTGGACAGCTCTGAAATATCTTGGACAGCTCTGAAATATCTTGAACACCTCGAAAGTGGTAGAATCGGTAAAGCAGAGTAAGATCAGCGACTTTTCTTCTATGTTCTAAGCTCTCCAAGTTTCTGGACAGCTCTGAAATATCTTGGACAGCTCTGAAATATCTTGGATAGCTCGAAAGTGGTAGAATCGGTAAAGCAGAGTGAGATCAGTGACTTTTCTTCTATGTTCTAAGCTCTCCAAGTTTCTGGACAGCTCTGAAATATCTTGGATAGCTCGAAAGTGGTAGAATCGGTAAAGCAGAGTGAGATCAGTAACTTTTCTTCTATGTTCTAAGCTCTCCAAGTTTCTGGATAGCTCTGAAATATCTTGGACAGCTCTGAAATATCTTGGATAGCTCGAAAGTGGTAGAATCGGTAAAGCAGAGTGAAATCAGTGACTTTTCTTCTATGTTCTAAGCTCTCCAAGCTTTTGTCAGCTCTAGATTGCCTTTAATAACTTTGAGTGTGTTAATTGATTGATTTGGTATGATAATCTATACAAAAATATCTACCTCATATTACCACGAAATGATTATTTTTCGATTATTCGATTCAAAAAGTTTGTGGTTTCAGTTTAATCGATTTCAAATCACCGCGGATACAATAAAATCGATTTTTCGATCGATTTCAAATCAGCAACGAACGAATTTTTCAAAATTTTTGCTATACTAAATCATATTTTTTATGGAGAAACATTTTTCGGTTATTCGATTCCAAACCGCGACGGAATATAATTTCAAGAATTCTTGTAATAAAAAATCGAAATCAGATTAATCGATTTAAGTAAGTAGAATTTTGATAATTTTTGTTGTATTAAAGAGATTTCACGATGAATCGATGGTCGTTTACAAAAAAATCGATTATTCTACATAAAAAATTGATTCTTCGATCAATCTTTACAAAAGAATCAATTTTTCTATTAAATATTTCAAATCAATATCAAATTGAATTCTAAAAATTTTTGGTACAAATAAATCGATTCTTCTATACCAAAAAATCTGATATAAAAATCGATATTCCAATTAATGAATACAAAAGAATCAATTTTTCTATTAAAAAATTTCAAATCCCAAATCATGACCAAATTCGATTATTCTATACCCAAAAATCGTATTTAAACGATCACGAAAAAGAAATTTCATTAATTTATGATATAAAAAATCGATATTTCAATCAATTAATGCGATAAAAATCGATTTTTCTATTGAAAGACTTTAAATTATTATCAAAATCAATTCTAATAATGTTTAGTATATAAAAATCGATTATTCTACATAAAAATCGATTTCTAATAGCCATGAAAAAGAATACTATTAAACTGTGATATAAAAATGGATAATCCAATCAATCTATAGAAAAAAATCGATTTATATATTGAAATATTCCAAATTAGAATGAAACACAATTCTAATGAATATTAGTACATAAAAATCGATAATTTTATACAAAAGAATCGATTTTTTTAAGTCTTAAAACAAATTCTACAATAAATCGATTATTCTATATATAAAAATGTGTATTAATCGATTTAACATCGCCATAAAATGAAAATTCCAATGAATTTTTGTAAGAAAATTTCATCCTGGCAACGACAATTGCAGGAATTATTGTTTTATTCCTTGTTTCTAATAAATTGTGACGATTTTTATTTTGTTTAGATAAGGATGCGCCAACTAGTCGGGATGGGAATATTTCAGGTAAACGAAAAGGTAGTCCTTGCGACAGATTCATTATGAGTATTATCCGGAATTTAGCACCTAGAATTTCTTAATCCTCATATATTATATACCCAATTCTATAAATAACACGGATATTTTGAAAACTGACCGACGACAATATTTTTTATTGGATAATGAAATAAATTCAAATTGTTTAAGAAATATGAAATATTTTTTACTGAAAAACACTGTAAATATTAATTTGATTCTTGTTTTTCATTTCATAATTAAAATCCCGAGCTGTATAATCTTCCTTCACGAGTTGTCTAATCTTCATGACAAACACGATCAGCTGGCGCATTTCATCATGACTTTTTGGCAATAACTTCCTGTACACCTTGTATAAATTATTATAAACGGAAAAATAACAGGTTCCATTAATTTTGCATATATAAGTTTCATGTTAAATGTATGACTAAGATTCTTACCAACATTTTTTTTTCTAATCTATAAAAATGTTACCGAGTCGACCTTCTAGTAAGACTTGTACATCTGCCATTTCAAAGGTGCAAATTGTTGATCCAATTGCTTCGAAATAAATTCAAAGAGGTTCACTTTGCATTTGTATCACTTCATTATGAAAAAAAAAATCATTTTTCACTTGAAAAATTATACCAGCAGATCCATTCGATTATTCATTAATTATCAGTCCTATTAATAATAAAAAATATTAAAAAATGAAACGAGATATTTTATGTATCAATATTATAAGTCTATTTTTATCAGTAGCAGTTCTGAGCATGCGCGACAGTTACTGAACGACCCCAAAAAAACAAAGGATGCGCACTGGACTTCATTTTTTGACACACTACAATCGCATAGTCACTTACAGAAACCAAATGGTATTAAAATCCATGTGCACCGTTTGCATTTTGCTGAGGTAAACGTGCTGTTTATTACAACGCTGCGCAGCGCACAGTTCACCTCAATCTGTTTAGCGGTGGGCTCGTACGTCCAAATCAATTCTATGAAATATAATGGGCCTGTTTTGTCAGATTTAACGCAACTGTGCATACCATCGACTCACAGCGTTGACTCACAATATTGAAAGTTTCTTTTGAGGAAAAACGGCGATGGATAGATTTAGACACTATCCAGGATTATATCGAATTAAAAGTAAAATAGTATGGTTGAAAATAACATCGACAGAGCGCGCTAACACTAGTAATTTTTATTTTTTAACAAACTACTTCACTGAAAACTGTCGTCAACCATACCTAAATTACGTCTTATCTAAAATAATTTCTTTAACTCGCATACTCATTTGAACAGTACGTTCTCGATTAATTCGGTTTTTCGAGCTCATATTCCAACATGAATATTAAGAAAACCCCCGTTGAATATTCTTTCAAACTTCTTCTATAGTTTCCTTCGGAAAAACCTGACGCCAATAATATATCCACGTCGTTCGTAGCAATAGAATAATAACCAATCACATTCGTTTGCATTTGTAACGTGATTTTGACACGTATGACGTTAGAGCGTGATGTTGAGGTTATTTCTCTTAATGTTTGTTTGTTTGTAGTTGTCTTTTGGCTTTGCTTGTTTCTCTTTGTTACTTTCCATAAGATCGTTCATAAATATACCGGATTACGAACAAAAAACACAAAAATCAAACGAAAACAAAAAGCATTACACACGTCAAACAAGATAACAAAATTTTTAGGTTAACGGCAGCAGCGTTAATGAATAAGGTGTGGAATTTGCTACAAACGTCAAACGTCACCCGCGAACGGTAACGGCAAACGTCAAATTTATGAATAGTCAAATATAGATACGTAATCATCCATTGAAAATTCATAATGTTCAAATGTATAATTTAGAAAATATAATTAAGTATAAGTTGTAACTTTAAAGGTCTATAACTCATAAACGAGGAGTAGTATGAGAAATTTTTTTATGTCACAGCATTTTCTCGTTATCTTTTCACTCTCGAATTTTTTGCATCAAGTTCTGGAACACCCTGTATAAGTATCTGCTATGTGTTGGTTCTTATGCGAGACACTGTATGTATACTTTTCAATTCCAGAAAAAACTGATTAGTTATATCGAAAAATTGTTTGTTACTATGTTCATAAAGTGTTTTAACTATTTTTTTTAATAATTCGAATTTTTTTTTAACCTCAAAATAAACTTTGACTATGTTGTCATTTAATAAAGTAAAATATATTTTGATAAAGACACACTGTATATAATATTATTGTACGTATTTTTTTAGAATGTTTTAACTATGGAGTGTATTCCAAATGATTTGTATAATATTAATATCAATAATAATAATAGAAAAATGATTAAATTTAATGTCAGTATAGATCGACGTGAGACATCGCCTCAGACACAACGTAAGCCCTCAAATAACAGGTTGTAATTAGAGTTAACCAACGTACCTTACATATTTATATAGCGCTGGAGTTAAAAATGGTGGGGGCCGATATTTCGGTAAACTGATGTCGAGTTTAAAGCCACGGCACTCACAATCCACCTTCGGTGATCATAACAACTCTCGACCAATACCCGCTAGAATCAAGTTAAAGGGAACCAGACACTACAGATGAGACAATCAGTACTAGTGTTAACATTTTTTGCGGATTCTTAAATGTGTTGTGTGTGTGTTTGATTTGAATTTAATAAACCGGTAATTAGTATAAGGAGAACATGGACTTGTATTGCTGCGAGTCTGCAGAAAATGAAATTAGAGCATACGATGACCCGACTTTACTGCAGGATAGAGTACTTAGAAATTTACTCAAAACAGAGGATCGGTATGTTTTACCGATCAATGCCTCCCTCGCTGTACAAAAAGAGGTTACTGCCGAAATGAGGAAGATAGTCGCTGAATGGATGATGGAGGTACGTTTTATTAAAAATTTCAAATCATTTACTCGAAAAATACAAAATTATTTTTATTCGGTAAAAATATATACTGTGACAAAAATTTCTATTGTAGAATATTATTAAATCGTAAGCACTAATCGTTTCCGTCCATTTAAAATTTAAATCCCCAACGCTACAAGTATGAAATTTAATTTTATGTACGTGTCACTGATAAAAAAAATTATCGAGCTTCATAAAATTTACACTTGAAAAATTATCGTGTACGTAATGTGGGGTTTGAAAAAAAAATTCTCGGTTGTGACGTGGATGAGCTATTTAAATTCTACAGGTGATTTAAATGCTCCGGGTCAATAGACGGGCGAACAGCTGAGTGCGAGAGGTCCAAATCTGTGATTTTGTACAAAACCACGTAGCAACAGTAGGGGGAGGGGTCGTTAAATTGACAAAATATTAAGTTTGTAATAGAAACACTTCGTAATTACATGGATAATTAGATTTTGTGCTACCGTTTTCTTTTTGATTGAATATTTGAAGCAAAATTATATAAATACGATCGTTTCAAGGTTTTGGAAGTTGAGTACGACGTTGGAAAACACAGAGGTGGATTTGCTCTTTAGATTAAATTGAAAAAATCTACTTCTACTTTAATTTACATTAGTACGGAAAATTTTTTATCATTACTACCATGTAAATTATTGAAAATTGTTAATTTACTTTTAATTCACTTATCAAATTACTAAAGTCATTTAAAAACTAAACTTTTTATAAATATATACAGTGGCGTAGTCAATATTTGACACAGAGAAAATAGATTTAGTAATAAATTATTTCACGTTATATAAAAACATTTTTTTTAATACCAAATATCATTTGTTCAAACAATATAGAGTGTACTAAATGTAGAATTTCAATTGAACCAAGTTCTTCGATATTATTTCGCAGTATAATTATTTTAAGAGAACCGGCTTCTTGTTAACCAAATCTAGATATTATATACCTTGGCAATAATAGATTTACAGTCTAAAATGATTTCAAAGTACACTAAACCTTCATAATTCCACCAGAAACTTTCCCTTTCCTCGAATCCAACCCTCCTAGCGACGGGATCTGGTGATTATTCTTTGTCTAACCACTGATTTTCCATCTCCAAGTTGTTTATATAATGGCTGGTACTTGTAACCTCAATAACCCACGCAGGTGGTATTTAAAATACTGATACCACTTGGTAACTTCAAGAAACTCCACTTGACTTTTGTCTTCTCAATATCTTTAGGAATAGATGGATGGATGTTATCTATTTGCCCCTTATCTTGCACCAAGATTCTTCGATGAGGTTTTTGAGGTTAACCTTCACTTTATTGGCAAGCTGAAGTGGGATTTCAGGATGTTTTCTTTGGCGTGTCATTCTGCAGATTAGTTTTTATTCATTCCGGTGGTCTTTATGAGCATTGAGAGTTTGGTAGATTAAAAAAATGAAAATATGTTTATTCGAGAAGTTAGTGAAAAAGTTAAAATGTCGTGTACAAACTTTTGAATCACGGAATTACTATTATAATTCCACTGAACTTCTTCGATCAGATACAAATGAAATTTGGATCTATAACTAAAGCTGTAAGATGAAAATTTTCAGTAGAAAATGAACAAAACACACGATCTCATAAAGAGAAGTTCGTTGGGATTTTTTTAAAGAGGTTTGAAGAAGTTTATAGAAAACTTTAACTCTTAATACAGAAAAAATTTCCCTTTCTCTCCCTACTGATGGATTTCAACACTTTGAGTACGCGACTTAACAAAAAGTTTGCTAAAAGAAGAACGTTATGCAGATGAGATTCAACGTAAGGATAAAAGCAAAGCTATTACATCCTTCGACTTACAAAAAGAGCTGAATAACTAAAAATATAAAAAAAAACATTTTCAAGTAATCTTTGGTTTATGACACGCAGTAAATAACGGTAAAGTAATTAGAATTATCAAATTAACTGCAAAGAAAAAAAATATGATTTTTATATTGACAATGCACTTGAATATTTTCCTTAGCATTAATGACCGAAAATCTTTTTTTTTAAAGCTTAGCTATAATACAAAGTAAATTTTAATTTCAATGATAATATTCACTTTCTGTAAATGTATACGTCAGTCAAACGTCTTATTTATATTATTATAATCAAATTATTATTATTTTGATATATATAAAAGTTGGAACAAAACACTCAAGTTTGAAATTTTGGTCTTTAGATTCTTTTTAGGTCCTTAGTAATTGTTTCTACTACTTCCCTCCACCGTTTTCTGAGCCTATCTTTTTTCCTTCTGTCCTCTAGTATCTTCCATACAACTAGTTTCAAAAGTCTGTCTTCATCCGTTCGTTCTAAGTGACTAGCCTTTGTAACCTCCTTGTCTTTATAAAGGCTCTGATTGGTGACTTATTGGAAAGTGTGTTTTTTTCAAACATACCTTGTATATTTTAGAGAAAAAAGGTATTTATTTCTGAAGTACCAAAGGGCGTTAACTATTCTTCTGGTTACTTTATTATCAAGACACTGGATCTTTTGGTATAATCTCTCAGAACTACTGTGTCTCCAAATTGGTTCAAAAATTTATACCTAGGTTAGTTCTTATGTAAAACTGTTGAGGAAGCGTGCCTACTGTAGAAGCCGCTCGAGAGAATCATCAAAATGTATTATGTGGAGTAATGTTCAAAAAAGTTGACTCCAACTTAAATTCAAAAAGATTTGGTGGATATATTTGGGGGATCTGCACTACCATATGGATAATATACAATATATTAACATATTTTGACTTTTGAAATTTAAAAAATTTGAATTTTGTTCATTTAAACTTGATGATAAAAATTGAAATAAAAAAAGATAATTTTGATTACTAATTCGTAGTGTTTATATTATGGGAGTGTTTACAATAGTACGCAAATTTCAAATAAAAAAATTTACAGTAAGAAATAAATTTTATCGAAAGTACCCATCGATTCCATCTTATATATTAAAAAAATTGATGATTTCCATTCCGAGTCCGTTCAGGCGTTCTACCCAACCGATTTGCTTAATTTTTTTTCTCGGATCTCGGATCTCATCTAATTTTCACCATTCTCAAGTTATACTCAAATGCGATTTCCCTCTGTACATTACTTATGGGAGTTTTTCACATACACACGTTCTATCCTCAATATCTCAGGTTCTATTCAAGATAGAGACTTCGTTTTGGTTTAAGAACACTCGCTGAAACACCTTCTTTCTTTTGAGTTTTTGAACACTTGAATCAGTTGAGTTGGAGAGGAGCTAGGCGCGGACATTCAATGTGGAGTTATGGATTTTTGTAGGTTTTTTGCAATTTTTCTACATTCAAATATCTATATCTCAGGTTCTATTCAAGATAGAGACTTCGTTTTGATTTAAGTACACTCGATGAAACATGTTCTTTCTTTTGAGTTTTTGAACACTTAAATCGGTTGAGTTGGAGCGGAGCTAGGCGCGGACATTCAATGTGGAGCTATGGATTTTTGTAGGTTTTTGGCAATTTTTCTATATTCAAAGATCTATATCTCAGGTTCTATTCAAGATAGAGACTTCGTTTTGATTTAAGTACACTCGATGAAACATGTTCTTTCTTTTGAGTTTTTGAACACTTAAATCGGTTGAGTTGGAGCGGAGCTAGGCGCGGACATTCAATGTGGAGCTATGGATTTTTGTAGGTTTTTGGCAATTTTTCTATATTCAAAGATCTATATCTCAGGTTCTATTCAAGATAGAGACTTCGTTTTGATTTAAGTACACTCGATGAAACATGTTCTTTCTTTTGAGTTTTTGAACACTTAAATCGGTTGAGTTGGAGCGGAGCTAGGCGCGGACATTCAATGTGGAGCTATGGATTTTTGTAGGTTTTTGGCAATTTTTCTATATTCAAAGATCTATATCTCAGGTTCTATTCAAGAGAGAGACTTCGTTTTGATTTAAGTACACTCGATGAAACACGTTCTTTCTTTTGAGTTTTTGAACACTTAAATCGGTTGAGTTGGAGAGGAGCTAGACGCGGACATTCGATGTGGAGTTATGGATTTTTGTAGGTTTTTGGCAATTTTTCTACATTCAAAGATCTATATTTCAGGTTCTATTCAAGATAGAGACTTCGTTTTGATTTAAGTACACTCGATGAAACATGTTCTTTCTTTTGAGTTTTTGAACACTTAAATCGGTTGAGTTGGAGAGGAGCTAGGCGCGGACATTCAATGTGGAGTTATGGATTTTTGTAGGTTTTTTGCAATTTTTCTACATTCAAATATCTATATCTCAGGTTCTATTCAAGATAGAGACTTCGTTTTGATTTAAGTACACTCGATGAAACATGTTCTTTCTTTTGAGTTTTTGAACACTTAAATCGGTTGAGTTGGAGCGGAGCTAGGCGCGGACATTCAATGTGGAGCTATGGATTTTTGTAGGTTTTTGGCAATTTTTCTATATTCAAAGATCTATATCTCAGGTTCTATTCAAGATAGAGACTTCGTTTTGATTTAAGTACACTCGATGAAACATGTTCTTTCTTTTGAGTTTTTGAACACTTAAATCGGTTGAGTTGGAGCGGAGCTAGGCGCGGACATTCAATGTGGAGCTATGGATTTTTGTAGGTTTTTGGCAATTTTTCTATATTCAAAGATCTATATCTCAGGTTCTATTCAAGATAGAGACTTCGTTTTGATTTAAGTACACTCGATGAAACACGTTCTTTCTTTTGAGTTTTTGAACACTTAAATCGGTTGAGTTGGAGAGGAGCTAGACGCGGACATTCGATGTGGAGTTATGGATTTTTGTAGGTTTTTGGCAATTTTTCTACATTCAAAGATCTATATTTCAGAGTTCGTTCTTTTCTATTATAATGATTTCTGATACTTATTTAATGGATTCGATGCGAGCGAAGCCGCGGGTAAAAGCTAGTGGATGTTATAAGTTATTTGAGGTTAGAGGTTAAAATTTTGGGTTTTATCGATTTTCCTCGTAAACGGTGAGTTTTATGAAAAAAATGAATAAGTTGAAAATTGTAGATAATAAAATTATCTACAAAAATTGTCTTTATACTTTTTTCGCTCAAAATCACCATTTCTAAGATATGGCTATTCTAAAAGTTTTCACACATTTCTGTGTGCTGTTGATTGCTTTGACTAACTTTTTTAGCACACATGGTATGATCATTCCCGATAATTGATTTCTAATAATAAAAAAATCATTAATTAAAATTTAGTACAGCGGGAACTGTTGTTATTCGTCCATAATTTTTTTAATTTAATTTTACCGGACTAATATCTGAATTTTGTCGCGGGAATTTCGAAACACCCTGTATTTGACTACCTTTGAACTCTTGTTTTTACGTAACTACACTCGTCATCAATAGTTGTTATGGGAGGAAACCTTTCTAGAATATTTAAAGACGGTACATGACCCCCCGTAAGATACGTATTGAATAAAAGTTTTCCTAGTTTAATAATTCTGGTCTCGTTCATCCTGTTCACGTGATTGTCTAATTAAATTTTTCTTGACTTCGTCTGCCTATCAGTGCATTCCTAACCTCTGACTATTACTTTAAAGATACGTACTAAAAATAGACATTTTTATACGTTAGATTTTGAGACGAAAAAAAAATATGAATTCTAGAAAATTATGAAAGTTACATTTAATTATTGATATTATATGTCGACAATTTATTTGGTTCATTAATTGATATTTTTAAATGACATTTCTTAATCTAACTTATTGGTGTTAATTGTTTATTAGGCTACATAAACATCAACGTTCATAAACAGAAACTTACTTTAACAAATAACAAAAATTGATGAAATCGGAGATATTAGCAGTTGAAATCATATAAAAAACTAAAAAAAAAATTGGTGTAGTTCGATACGTCGATACCGTATTATATAAAAAATAAGAAACAAGTAATTTCTTTACTATCACTAGATTATCTAGCATCTTGGTTTGGTCTATTGGCCACGTTTTCTTTAGTCGTTGGTTGTATCAGTTAGACTTGGAATTTTAGTCCAATAATTCGACTCTATATTGCTCTAATGATCATTTTGTAAATTAGGTTCACGGGATTTTACAGTTCCTATTTGTAGACCAGTGCAGTTATTGCTTTTATGTACAGGTGATGTCTTTTTTCACTTTTTGAGAATCTTCTTTTGGTTCCGCAGCTTCTATGACATCTCTTGTTTTTATTGGAAACGATAGGCTTTGTTGAAATTGATATATTTTTTGGCTTCTTTCAAAAACCGCAAAAAAGTTTTGTGCAAATATTTTCTTGTCGGCTTCAACTCTTATTATCATTTTTTTTGGAATTTGAAGCTCCATTTCTTCGATCCTTACCTTGAGATCTACGTCTTCGTTAATTATGTTGTTAATATCTATTACTGTATAGTGTTATTGATGAACTTTCTAGGAAAGTATACCCGGTATATATTTCCGTGTTTTCAAATAGAAATATTTCGAAATAACCGTTGGTTAATTCGAGTTTGTCACTGTTGTGTCTTGTCGGCTTCAACTCTTATTATCATTTTTTTTTTGGAATTTGAAGCTCCATTTCTTCGATCCTTACCTTGAGATCTACGTCTTCGTTAATTATGTTGTTAATATCTATTACTGTATAGTGTTATTGATGAACTTTCTAGGAAAGTATACCCGGTATATATTTCCGTGTTTTCAAATAGAAATATTTCGAAATAACCGTTGGTTAATTCGAGTTTGTCACTGTTGTGTCTTGTCGGCTTCAACTCTTATTATCATTTTTTTTTTGGAATTTGAAGCTCCATTTCTTCGATCCTTACCTTGAGATCTACGTCTTCGTTAATTATGTTGTTAATATCTATTACTGTATAGTGTTATTGATGAACTTTCTAGGAAAGTATACCCGGTATATATTTCCGTGTTTTCAAATAGGAATATTTCGAAATAACCGTTGGTTAATTCGAGTCCGTCACTGTTGTGTCTTGTCGGCTTCAACTCTTATTATCATTTTTTTTTTTTGGAATTTGAAGCTCCATTTCTTCGATCCTTACCTTGAGATCTACGTCTTCGTTAATTATGTTGTTAATATCTATTACTGTATAGTGTTATTGATGAACTTTCTAGGAAAGTATACCCGGTATATATTTCCGTGTTTTCAAATAGGAATATTTCGAAATAACCGTTGGTTAATTCGAGTCTGTCACTGTTGTGTCTTGTCGGCTTCAACTCTTATTATCATTTTTTTTGGAATTTGAAGCTCCATTTCTTCGATCCTTACCTTGAGATCTACGTCTTCGTTAATTATGTTGTTAATATCTATTACTGTATAGTGTTATTGATGAACTTTCTAGGAAAGTATACCCGGTATATATTTCCGTGTTTTCAAATAGAAATATTTCGAAATAACCGTTGGTTAATTCGAGTTTGTCACTGTTGTGTCTTGTCGGCTTCAACTCTTATTATCATTTTTTTTGGAATTTGAAGCTCCATTTCTTCGATCCTTACCTTGAGATCTACGTCTTCGTTAATTATGTTGTTAATATCTATTACTGTATAGTGTTATTGATGAACTTTCTAGGAAAGTATACTTGGTATATATTTCCGTGTTTTCAAATAGGAATATTTCGTAATAACCGTTGGTTAATTCGAGTCCGTCACTGTTGTGTCTTGTCGGCTTCAACTCTTATTATCATTTTTTTTTTTTGGAATTTGAAGCTCCATTTCTTCGATCCTTACCTTGAGATCTACGTCTTCGTTAATTATGTTGTTAATATCTATTACTGTATAGTGTTATTGATGAACTTTCTAGGAAAGTATACCCGGTATATATTTCCGTGTTTTCAAATAGGAATATTTCGAAATAACCGTTGGTTAATTCGAGTCTGTCACTGTTGTGTCTTGTCGGCTTTAACTCTTATTATCATTTTTTTTTTGGAATTTGAAGCTCCATTTCTTCGATCCTTACCTTGAGATCTACGTCTTCGTTAATTATGTTGTTAATATCTATTACTGTATAGTGTTATTGATGAACTTTCTAGGAAAGTATACCCGGTATATATTTCCGTGTTTTCAAATAGGAATATTTCGAAATTACCGTTGGTTAATTCGAGTTTGTCACTGTTGTGTCTTGTCGGCTTCAACTCTTATTATCATTTTTTTTTTGGAATTTGAAGCTCCATTTCTTCGATCCTTACCTTGAGATCTACGTCTTCGTTAATTATGTTGTTAATATCTATTACTGTATAGTGTTATTGATGAACTTTCTAGGAAAGTATACTTGGTATATATTTCCGTGTTTTCAAATAGGAATATTTCGAAATAACCGTTGGTTAATTCGAGTCCGTCACTGTTAACTATTGTCCTTGAATGAAGACATCGAAACTTTGGATATTACCGGAAAGAGGCCCTTTTTTAAAATGCTAATTTCGTGCGTTTATTAGTTATTGTAGTTGATACACCTGAGTAAGCTTTATGCTTGTCTGGGTTTCAGACATTTAAAATTTAAAACCCACCTAATACAATTGTTATTTATCCAACATTGCATAATTCCTAGTCATTTTAATCACCTTTGCTGTTTCTCTTTATTATTTTTTATTTATATTCTCGGAATATTTAAAATTTATTATTCTTAAGATATTACGGAATTACCTTTTTAACTAGCATTATATGCAGGCGGCTATTTAAATTATTTTAAGAAGTTTCCTGAGAAAAAAATGTAATATATTCATCATGAGTTGATTAAATGTTATGCTTTCATACACGTAATTAATTGTAATTATTTTATTTTACTACAACTATGAATTAACATCATGCCTTAATGAACACACTGTTTAAACTACAACAACACTCACGATTACACTATATGACGTGCATTTACCTGAAGGTAAACACTCTCTGAAGACGATAACTTGGTTATCGAAAAGTCTAATCGCTAATGTTGGTGTATTGGCAGTTTAAACAGTGTGTTCAGTATGACGGTTCCAGAAATTCCAACTTAGTTAACAGTCAAGTTCCATGGCTTCTGGATAGTTAGTTTTTACTTTATTCGTTTAGACTTCAAAATAAAATCAGTAGGTGTGGACTAAGAGGTACAAATATTACTAAAGAACTCCAAAGTTGGCATAAACAGATGATCTGGGTGTAAAAACGAAAAGTATAAAGACCCAAACGAAGGCAAAGTGATCGGGGAGAGGAAATCCCTCAAAGGATTCACGCAGAACACCGAGCATACCATAAATTCCGAACTACAGAAGAGAAACAATGAATCTAGCAAAAGCTGATGAAGAAAAACTTCGATTGTAAGAGGATAGTGAACAAAAACAGCAGAGGAAAATAATATAAAAGCCATAATCAAACAAAAACGAATACAAAACCAAACCTAACGATTTTTCATTTTCTTTTTCTTCAGAATCGAAGTATTTACGATATATATCGAATATTGTCGCTGTTTTTGGTCGCTGCGACGCTCTTTTGAATATCTATTTCTATAATTTATCCCATTGTGTAAATAAGTGATTTGAACCATTCATTCAAAGAAATATAGAGGTCAAATAATACGACGGAAAAGTGTGTTACATAAGATTGTGATCTGTTTTGCTTCGTTTAATCTAATCAAAAAAAAAATAATTAAAAATTTCGATAACGAAATATCTACCCAAGTAGATTAACATGAATTCGGTGGGACGAAAAATGCGGAAAGCACCATATTTGATTTTCTAGATTCTCCGATATCCTTTGTTATTTTCTTTTATGTTTCCATCTACTTTCTCAAACAAAATTTTACTATTGAACTTACAAATAACTGAAAAACAATCAGTTTTGATTGGGGAATTTATCAATCAGAATGTTTCATACCTCAACATCAATTATTGATTTTGCAACGCTGCAAATAGGTTCCACATCAACGGCAGCTAGTTTGGGTACGCTAAAGCTTTTTTTTCAGTACCAGTATTCCTTCTGATGTCTTCATCTATTTTTATATCTCCTTTCCAGTCTTCTCGACTTTCTGTCGTTGTCGTTTTTACTTCAATTACATTTTAATACCGAAATGAATTAGTTTGTGAACATCTATTTTGGCCAACTGTAGATACTCGGTTTAACTTTATGGGAAAAAGTGCAAAATTTACATAATTCGACCACGATATCGGTCAATGTGAGCGGCACATTTCTTTGTATTATAATTCGCAGACTGATTTATATTCAACAAAAAAAGTTATGGCCAAGCTTTCGAATATATTTACCTCACAATTTATTAACCCGTGTAAGGAATCGTCAAAGTAAAAAAAACAGAGCAAACATCTAAAAGACATCAATAGTTTAATAAGAAGGAAATGATTTTCTAATAAATGTTGTCCGAAACTTATATTGAAAGCAAATCAGTCGATGGAAATTATAAAGCAAAAAAATTGACTCAAGTCGCACGCTCGCAGTCAAAAATCTCTAACATCAGTTTTAAAATGAATGGACCATGTGGGAAATCATGAACGAGGGTTTATAATCAATAGTAAAGAAAATACAAGCTTGAATTCGTCAAAATAATAATAAGAAATTAACCTATCAACGTTTAATGTTCCCTGTCCTGGCTCCACTACAAGCTTTTTCATGAATCGAATAAGTTTCTTTAGTAGATCTTGTTCGATGCTATCCCATTCTTCAATAAACGTCGTTTTAAAGTTTCTTAGCTGGTGCAAGATATGTAGATCCTGTAATCAATAGGATTTAAGTCCGGACTACGCGCTGGCCAATGCTTAGAAGCAATTTCGACATCTTGTAAATACTGCCATACGGAACCTGCAGTACGTGGATGGACCTTGTCCTGCATTGAGATGAAACCCTAAATTTACTCTCCACCGTCAGTTTCAATGAAAACTAACTCGGTTTTCGCTTCCACTGAACCGCCCGCCCAAACCACCCAGTAACATCCTCCAAAAGCATGAATCTTTCTTCGGGTCTTCTGAAGACTCGTCTTCTTCTATCGCTTCCATGCAGGCACACTCTGTTTTTGTCTGAGGAGGAAACGGAGCCCCATTGTTCGACTGTCCTCTGGCAAATCGTAGACGGATTGGAAGTGCAGGATTTTTAGATCCTATAATAGATAGAATCCAATTCCGGACTACGCGCTGGCCAATGTTTAGAAGCAATTTCGACATCTTGTAAATACTGCCATACGGAACCTGCAGTACGTGGATGGACCTTGTCCTGCATTGAGATGAAACCCTAAATTTACTCTCCACCGTCAGTTTCAATGAAAACTAACTCGGTTTTCGCTTCCACTGAACCGCCCGCCCAAACCACCCAGTAACATCCTCCAAAAGCATGAATCTTTCTTCAGGTCTTCTGAAGACTCGTCTTCTTCTATCGCTTCCATGCAGGCACACTCTGTTTTTGTGTGAGGAGGAAACGGAGCCTCATTGTTCGACTGTCCTCTAGCAAATCGTAGACGGATTGGAAGTGCAGGATTTTTAGATCCTATAATAGATAGAATCCAATTCCGGACTACGCGCTGGCCAATGTTTAGAAGCAATTTCGACATCTTGTAAATACTGCCATACGGAACCTGCAGTACGTGGATGGACCTTGTCCTGCATTGAGATGAAACCCTAAATTTACTCTCCACCGTCAGTTTCAATGAAAAATAACTCGGTTTTCGCTTCCACTGAACCGCCCGCCCAAACCACTCAGTTATATCCTCCAAAAGCATGAATCTTTCTTCGGGTCTTCTGAAGACTCGTCTTCTTCTATCGCTTCCATGTAGGCACACTCTGTTTTTGTCTGAGGAGGAAACGGAGCCCCATTGTTCGACTGTCCTCTGGCAAATCGTAGACGGATTGGAAGTGCAGGATTTTTAGATCCTATAATAGATAGAATCCAATTCCGGACTACGCGCTGGCCAATGCTTAGAAGCAATTTCGACATCTTGTAAATACTGCCATACGGAACTTGAAGAATTGAATTGGGGTTAATTTGTGAGTAGTAGTTGGCTATTCTGGTTTAAGGCTTCAAGTTTCTGGTCTTCTTCTTCGTAAACGGGTTGAGCTGGGGTTAATTTGTGACCAGTAGTTGGCTATTCTGGTTCAAGGCATTAAGTTTCTCGTTTTCGCGTTTCTATCAGCTCTTGTTGGACTTGAATAGCAAACGGAAACAGCAGATTTATTCATGTTCAGCGCACTGGCCACTTCTCGACGACTCTTACTGACCTCTTGGACAAGTTTATCACTTATTGAGGTCATTTTTAGGTAAAATTCTTGTTTTTTTGTTAAAGGAGATGAGATTCGGTTGGAGTTTGATGGCTAGCTGTTGTATAAAAACTTAAAAAGCGTGATTACTAATCATAATATACTGTTGGACTATGGCAACAATAAATATTAGAGTAGATTCAAGATTTTATTGAGAATTTCGTGTTCAGTTTTAATGTCAGTGACTTGCTATGGCAGGTGTGTCGATTTTTTTTGGTTATATGTGAAATAATTTGTTTTTTTGTTTTGTTTTAGGTGTGTGAGGAACAAAAGTGTCAAGACGAAGTTTTTTCTTTAGCTATGAACTGTATGGATAGATTTTTAATGTGTTGTTCTATAATGAAGAATCAATTACAGTTATTAGGAACTACGTGTTTGTTATTAGCATCAAAGTTAAGAGAATCGAGACCCCTAGCTGGTGAAACTTTAGTGTATTATACAGATCATAGCATAAGGAGAGATCAACTATGGGTAAGTTTTATAATTATTACATAAAAATATAAAATATACTTCTATTTTATACATCAACTGATTATAGTTTGATAAAATATTTCTTTGGAAGTATAGTTTAAGGAAGCCCGAGTTTTTCTTTTTCAAATTTCCGGTTTTTTTCCGAATCAGATTTACCAGGGTCTCCAAAACAGCTTGATTTACTAATCATTATTGAAATTTTCATGGGAGAAAACCAAATTATTATTTTTTTATTTATTTTTCATTTATAACATTCATACTATACAAAAAAATTATTTATTTGCAACTAATAAATGAAAAGATTATTTTTTTTCTCAATTTAATAATTTTCTGTTCATTTTATTTCGTTTGCTCATGATTTTATGGTAAAAAACAAGTTCTAATTAATTTAATTAATAAACGTATTATTATGAAAGTAAACAATTAAATCAAACATTTTTTTACCGCCATTGTGTATGGTGTCTTCAAAAAATGTTAATTTCCTTCAGCAGTTCGTTATAAATACAAAACACTTGAATTTCTTACCGGTTTATACCGGTTTAACTGCAATAATTAGTTAAAAGTTGTATTTGTATTTTTTTAAATACGGCACTGTCCGTTTCCGTTACAAATAAAACATATAATGTTTTTTTAACAAGCTACTTAAGTTATTATAGTTACTTTAATCAATAATGACTCGAAGGATTTTGAAATTGAAACAAGTCGACGACGAGTTTACTTTTTCAGCACAAAATAGAAAATAACACGTTTTAGTAAAGCCGGCTCATTTTTTTTTTTTTTTTCTATATAATTGTAGAGAAATATCAGTCATTTTCTATATTACTGCAGTTAACGTTCCCAAATAATAATGAAAACTCAACAATTTATGTAGAGCTACTTTTTACAAATCCAAATCAAAATCGGATCCAGAAGATAAACTATTGGAGGGCCCCCGTAAAGGCTACTGGCACCTGTGTGTAAATAAGAATAATTTTAATTTTAATTATTGTTTTCTGAAGGTAGACAGATAGGTAGGTGCTTGAAATACAACAAAAAACTGAACTAAAAGTCGTTTTAATTGATAATCAAAATGAAACAAACTAATAAAATCATAATCACAAAATAAATTCTTGTTCATACACATTTCGATTCGTTTAATTAACTTTTGGCGTACAAACACGTTGTTTGTAAATTCTAGAAAATAATTCAAAACTTAAACTCGCATTTTTTTATTAGCAAATCATAGAAATATTGCCTAAAGTCTAATTTCTAATTAAAACTAGATATTTAAAAAAAATTTAAAATCAAAAATGATAACTAGGTACAATAGAAAAACTTTATACCATCAAAAATTTCTTGTTTGAATGCTTATATTGCTAGTCCAGACAATCTTTTTTGGAGCATTGAAAAAAATCACTCGCCAGAAGCTATATCAGAAGAATTCTTAGTTTTTGGATCTTGAAGTCTTTCGCAAACCTTAATTGAATAAAGTTTATTATACAAATTCTGCTAGACCTTTTTGTGGACGACGAAAAAATATTCTACAACTTTTCCACAAGATTTATCACTTTAGAATCGTCATTTACTGTTAAGTTCAAAGTATGGACAACACAAGGTACAAAAAGGGCTCTCGGATCGCATCAAGAATGCGTTTTGAAGCCCAGCATGTTTGCCCCATTATCAAAATAATGCATCGCTTTTATAGCGTTGTTCCGGACCTTAACTTTTATTTTATAATTCATTTTTGTTGCAATTTTTCCAAGACCTTGGGTTTTGGCGTTATGCAGTAGTAGGAGCCCTGAACTGTTCCAAGCAATATTCACGATGAGTAGCTCAATCATTTCATCAGTAATATTATCCAACTTCCACATTTTGTATTCTTCATTAATCGTATCTTTATCCAGTTTTAAAATTTTTGGTTTTTCCTGAGCTCTACGTGCTATTTGAAATTCACCAATTTCTCGTTATTAATGGTAGATTGCACCTAACTTTCAAGGATTCACAACTTGGACTTCCTTTCTAAATGCAAAAACCTACAAACGTATTTTCAATTTGTCGAAAAGACATTCATCCATATAATCTTAAATACAGAAGGCTTTTGGCCTGTCCTAACCGTTTTCAATTGTTCTGTACAGCTTTTGGTTATAACAAGACATCGAATCGGTAAATTTTTTTTCCTTCCTAAATTGGTACAATCTTTTTTGATGCCCAATAAAATCTACTCAATGTTCCGAAAGTATGAAGAGGGTAAATGCTATACTGAACCTTTTGGATTAACAAGGTCAAGTAGAGGTCGTGAAATAACATAGCTAAACACCGTATTTAATTAAACTCATCATTATTAGTGACGACTGTGGATTTATTAAGCGTCGAAGCTGCTCAGCTCGACCGACACTGAAAAGTCGCGGTCAGTCGAAAATCAAGGTGATGCTCATCGTTTTCTTTGGTTAGCGTGATGTGGTTCACCGTGACTTCATTCCAGAGTGTCAAACGGTCGTTATGAGGCATTAAAATGAAGTAATTCGTCGCGTGGGTATAGAATTCTTGCTTTTTTACCAAGATAATACGCCGTTATAATCCGTCGTGATTATGACTCATTTTTGGGCCAAATACGAAACGAGACCCACCATATTCGCCAGATTAGGTCTGTATTACCCCAAAAGGAGCTTATTTGAAGGCGATAATACATAAATATGTTTTTCTTTGGATCAGATCTAATCAAATTCATTATAAGTTATATTGTATTATTTTCTTCATGAAAATATCATTTTTTAAGTACGTAAGAATAAAAAAAGTTTATTTTTAAGAAATACTAATTCTCGTAAAAATTAAAACTCGTGTAGAACGTAAAATTTTAGATTCTGATGTACTTTGCCTCAGATTACACAACTGTTCATAAAGTGAATTATTACAGCAACCATTTAATAAAAATAAGTAGTGTTGTAGCGAACTTGACATATTTACTAACTATTTTTTTTATTACACTGTGGTTTTTAAATATTAAATGAAATTTAAATGGATGTTTTGAATTCTAACGGTATTCAAAACTATATAAAATTTTTAATTGCGCATAATTAACTATTGAGTGAACAATTAATTATAATATTTTATCCATAACAATACTTTGAACCTTAATGAGCAATTACGTTAATAATTTTGTATAATTTTTAGAGAAGAATATAATTAAAATAATATTTTCTCGAACATTTTCGTTATTGAATATCAGTACACCCTGTATTAGTTGACGAAATATATTTATACAACAAAAAATATGATATTAAACCCAAATTATAAGATTTTATTTATAATAATACTTTGCAGCTCAATAAGTAATTACGTTAATGATTTTTTTATAATTTTCAGACAAAAATATAATTTAAATAATATTTTCTCGAACATTTTCGTTATTGAATATCAGTACACCCTGTATTAGTTGACGAAATATATTTATACAACAAAAAATATGATATTAAACCCAAATTATAAGATTTTATTTATAATAATACTTTGAAGCTCAATAAGTAATTACGTTAATGATTTTTTTATATTTTTCATACAAAAATATAATTAAAATAATATTTTCTCGAACATTTTCGTTATTGAATATCAGTACACCCTGTATTAGTTGACGAAATATATTTATACAACAAAAAATATGATATTAAACCCAAATTATAAGATTTTATTTATAATAATACTTTGAAGCTCAATAAGTAATTACGTTAATGATTTTTTTATATTTTTCATACAAAAATATAATTAAAATAATATTTTCTCGAACATTTTCGTTATTGAATATCAGTACACCCTGTATTAGTTGACGAAATATATTTATACAACAAAAAATATGATATTAAACCCAAATTATAAGATTTTATTTATAATAATACTTTGAAGCTCAATAAGTAATTACGTTAATGATTTTTTTATATTTTTCATACAAAAATATAATTAAAATAATATTTTCTCGAACATTTTCGTTATTGAATATCAGTACACCCTGTATTAGTTGACGAAATATATTTATACAACAAAAAATATGATATTAAACCCAAATTATAAGATTTTATTTATAATAATACTTTGCAGCTCAATAAGTAATTACGTTAATGATTTTTTTATATTTTTCATACAAAAATATAATTAAAATAATATTTCTTCAATCAGTTTCGTTATTGAATAACAGCACACCCTGTATTAGTTGACGAAATATATTTGTAAAACAAAAAATATGATATTAAACCCAAATTATAAGATTTTATTTATAATAATACTTTGCAGCTCAATAAGTAATTACGTTAATGATTTTTTTATATTTTTCATACAAAAATATAATTAAAATAATATTTTCTCGAACATTTTCGTTATTGAATATCAGTACACCCTGTATTAGTTGACGAAATATATTTATACAACAAAAAATGTGATATTAAACCCAAATTATAAGATTTCATTTATAATAATACTTTGCAGCTCAATAAGTAATTACGTTAATGATTTTTTTATATTTTTCATACAAAAATATAATTAAAATAATATTTTCTCGAACATTTTCGTTATTGAATAACAGCACACCCTGTATTAGTTGACGAAATATATTTATACAACAAAAAATATGATATTAAACCCAAATTATAAGATTTTATTTATAATAATACTTTGCAGCTCAATAAGTAATTACGTTAATGATTTTTTTATAATTTTCAGACAAAAATATAATTAAAATAATATTTTCTCGAACATTCTCGTTATTGAATAACAGCACACCCTGTATTAGTTGACGAAATATATTTATACAACAAAAAATATGATATTAAACCCAAATTATAAGATTTTATTTATAATAATACTTTGCAGCTCAATAAGTAATTACGTTAATGATTTTTGTATATTTTTCATACAAAAATATAATTAAAATAATATTTTCTCGAACATTTTCGTTATTGAATATCAGTACACCCTGTATTAGTTGACGAAATATATTTATACAACAAAAAATGTGATATTAAACCCAAATTATAAGATTTCATTTATAATAATACTTTGCAGCTCAATAAGTAATTACGTTAATGATTTTTTTATATTTTTCATACAAAAATATAATTAAAATAATATTTTCTCGAACATTTTCGTTATTGAATATCAGTACACCCTGTATTAGTTGACGAAATATATTTATACAACAAAAAATGTGATATTAAACCCAAATTATAAGATTTTATTTATAATAATACTTTGCAGCTCAATAAGTAATTACGTTAATGATTTTTTTATAATTTTCAGACAAAAATATAATTTAAATAATATTTTCTC
Source organism: Diorhabda sublineata (assembly GCF_026230105.1). Lineage (NCBI taxonomy): Eukaryota > Metazoa > Arthropoda > Insecta > Coleoptera > Chrysomelidae > Diorhabda > Diorhabda sublineata. The sequence continues at coordinate 3,014,999 of NC_079479.1, forward strand.
GAACATTTTCGTTATTGAATATCAGTACACCCTGTATTAGTTGACGAAATATATTTATACAACAAAAAATATGATATTAAACCCAAATTATAAGATTTTATTTATAATAATACTTTGAAGCTCAATAAGTAATTACGTTAATGATTTTTTTATATTTTTCATACAAAAATATAATTAAAATAATATTTCTTCAATCAGTTTCGTTATTGAATAACAGCACACCCTGTATTAGTTGACGAAATATATTTGTAAAACAAAAAATATGATATTAAACCCAAATTATAAGATTTTATTTATAATAATACTTTGCAGCTCAATAAGTAATTACGTTAATGATTTTTTTATATTTTTCATACAAAAATATAATTAAAATAATATTTTCTCGAACATTTTCGTTATTGAATAACAGTACACCCTGTATTAGTTGACGAAATATATTTATACAACAAAAAATGTGATATTAAACCCAAATTATAAGATTTTATTTATAATAATACTTTGAAGCTCAATAAGTAATTACGTCAATGATTTTTTTTATATTTTTCATACAAAAATATAATTAAAATAATATTTCTTCAATCAGTTTCGTTATTGAATAACAGCACACCCTGTATTAGTTGACGAAATATATTTATACAACAAAAAATATGATATTAAACCCAAATTATAAGATTTTATTTATAATAATACTTTGCAGCTCAATAAGTAATTACGTTAATGATTTTTTTATAATTTTCAGACAAAAATATAATTTAAATAATATTTTCTCGAACATTTTCGTTATTGAATATCAGTACACCCTGTATTAGTTGACGAAATATATTTATACAACAAAAAATATGATATTAAACCCAAATTATAAGATTTTATTTATAATAATACTTTGAAGCTCAATAAGTAATTACGTTAATGATTTTTTTATATTTTTCATACAAAAATATAATTAAAATAATATTTCTTCAATCAGTTTCGTTATTGAATAACAGCACACCCTGTATTAGTTGACGAAATATATTTGTAAAACAAAAAATATGATATTAAACCCAAATTATAAGATTTTATTTATAATAATACTTTGAAGCTCAATAAGTAATTACGTCAATGATTTTTTTTATATTTTTCATACAAAAATATAATTAAAATAATATTTCTTCAATCAGTTTCGTTATTGAATAACAGCACACCCTGTATTAGTTGACGAAATATATTTGTAAAACAAAAAATATGATATTAAACCCAAATTATAAGATTTTATTTATAATAATACTTTGAAGCTCAATAAGTAATTACGTTAATGATTTTTTTATATTTTTCATACAAAAATATAATTAAAATAATATTTCTTCAATCAGTTTCGTTATTGAATAACAGCACACCCTGTATTAGTTGACGAAATATATTTGTAAAACAAAAAATATGATATTAAACCCAAATTATAAGATTTTATTTATAATAATACTTTGAAGCTCAATAAGTAATTACGTTAATGATTTTTTTATATTTTTCATACAAAAATATAATTAAAATAATATTTCTTCAATCAGTTTCGTTATTGAATAACAGCACACCCTGTATTAGTTGACGAAATATATTTATAAAACAAAAAATGTGATATTAAACCCAAATTATAAGATTTTATTTATAATAATACTTTGAAGCTCAATAAGTAATTACGTCAATGATTTTTTTTATATTTTTCATACAAAAATATAATTAAAATAATATTTCTTCAATCAGTTTCGTTATTGAATAACAGCACACCCTGTATTAGTTGACGAAATATATTTATAAAACAAAAAATGTGATATTAAACCCAAATTATAAGATTTTATTCATAATAATACTTTGCAGCTCAATAAGTAATTACGTTAATGATTTTTTTATAATTTTCAGACAAAAATATAATTAAAATAATATTTTCTCGAACATTTTCGTTATTGAATAACAGCACACCCTGTATTAGTTGACGAAATATATTTATACAACAAAAAATATGATATTAAACCCAAATTAAAAGATTTTATTCATAATAATACTTTGCAGCTCAATAAGTAATTACGTTAATGATTTTTTTTATATTTTTCATACAAAAATATAATTAAAATAATATTTCTTCAATCAGTTTCGTTATTGAATAACAGTACACCCTGTATAAGTAGACGGAATATATTTACACAACAAAAAATATGTCATGTTTAACCCACATACAAATATTTCAAATCGAATATCAACAATGAGTTACGCTTAGTTTGCAAGTTTCTAATATCAAAAACATTATATTAAATTTTCAATCAGCTAATCGATAAAAGTGATGACTAATTAAATTTTCTACATTTTTCTTAGTGTATACGTCACTTACATACGATATACGCCATTGAAATAGTTTGAAAAAAATAAAAAACGCGCTTTTGAAAATAATAAAACTAAAAAGTTTGAAAATTCTTGACATAACAATAAAATTATTTTGATAATCATATTGTGGGTGATCCGACGTTAATATAAGGTTTGTTCTTGGTAGCTGCACTGGAACTGGTCCAGTGCAGGCCAGTCAATTCGATCGGATACAAAGAACAATATAGTGCAGAGTCGTTCAGAGTGCAATTGAGCATTTGTTGATTGTTGTTTTTGAGGTTATTTGATGTGATTCAGGCCTTGCAGTAACAATAATGGAAAACGATTTTGTACTTTTTGATATTTTACATTCGTCCGATGACGTGTGCAAGCAGTACAGTGAACTAGTAATCTTGCAGTGCTACTAAGAACAGCGACACTAGCGCTGATTCTGCTATAAAAAACTCTTTAGTGTACACTTCGTGAACTAGTTCTGTCCGTGCAGCTACCAAGAACTCACCTATAATTGCGTCAATTGTCAAATGTCATGTCATATTTGGATATAGTTCGAAATGTCAATTTTTACCTGTTAATTCAAATTGATTTTCATGGAAAAGAGACCTAAAATAAAGACGATTCATCACGAAAAACATAAACAGTTTAATTTAGTAAAATTATTATATTGTAAAAACATGTTTACTTTTTTATGTATCGATAAATGAGGTAAGTTAGGGCAAAATAGAGGGCCAAAAGTCAATTTTTTTCATCAAAAGGGGAAGACATACTAGATCGATGTATATGGGGCTGTATTGGACTTGTACAACCCACTAGAACCCTTCCTCTTCTAGTTAAAACTCTTCGAGGTTTCCAACTTTCAGTCTCGTTAGCTTTCCACAAAATGGCTGTTCTGATCATGATCATAATCCCTACAAATTCTCGGTAGTGAATTTTCAGATCTACCGCTGGCCCGCCCATAAATCAAATCAAAAATATTTATTTAATTTAATTTTTTTCTTTTATGGGCATCATATCATAGCCGTGATTTTTATGGAACAGTTGATTGATTATTGATAAAAAAAACTGGTATCCGGTATTGAGTAATTCGAAATTTAGTTATAAGGGTAATTATCTGTTACTGCTGTCGACAAGACATTAACGGAAGTTCAAAAGCCCAAGTTTATCAATGTCAAAAGAGACCGTCTCTCCACTTGAATATATCATCGACAAAACTGATGGCAAATTTTGAATTCTTTGATTATCAGCTCGAAATCCAAACAACTCGAAAACCGATCATAGAACCATTTACATCTCATTCACAGGAAGTTTGTTAAGATTATTTATATTATCGGTTAGAGATTGTGGATGTCGATATAAAAATATACCGATACGTTCATAACTATATGAATAGTACAAAACACTTTTATATATTAACATAAATCGGCGATAGAGACAGTTCCTAAATAAAATATTTGCGTTTGTTCTTCATATTTGGGCTCATAGAGAAAAGAGGAAGGAACATCAAGCACAATTTTCATCCTCTAGGAGGTAATCCCCAATGTAATATCATAAACTAGCGTTGGTGAAGGTTCCTAAGAAATCTTTGATTTTCTTTCTAATATTTGGGATCGTAGAAAACTGAAGAGGTGATATTTAGGACAAGTTTCATCAACCAGAAGGTTAACCCCAATATAAGATTATAAATCGGCGGTTTACCAGGTTCCTGAACAAAATGTTTGGTTCTCTTTGTAATATTTCTGCTAATAGATAAAGGAAGAAGTGAAATCAACCGCAATATTCATCCTCTAGGAGGTAAATCCCAATGTAATATCATAAACTAGCGTTGGTGAAGGTTCCTAAGAAATCTTTGATTTTCTTTCTAATATTTGGGATCGTAGAAAACTGAAGAGGTGATATTTAGGACAAGTTTCATCAACCAGAAGGTTAACCCCAATATAAGATTATAAATCGGCGGTTTACCAGGTTCCTGAACAAAATCTTTGGTTCTCTTTGTAATATTTCTGCTAATAGATAAAGGAAGAAGTAAAATCAACCGCAATATTCATCCTCTAGGAGGTAAATCCCAATGTAATATCATAAACTAGCGTTGGTGAAGGTTCCTAAGAAATCTTTGATTTTCTTTCTAATATTTGGGATCGTCGAAAACTGAAGAGGTAATATTTAGTACAAGTTTCATCCTCCAGAAGGTTAACCCCAATATAAGATTATAAATCGGCGGTTTACCAGGTTCCTGAACAAAATCTTTGGTTCTCTTTGTAATATTTCTGCTAATAGATAAAGGAAGAAGTAAAATCAACCGCAATATTCATCCTCTAGGAGGTAAATCCCAATGTAATATCATAAACTAGCGTTGGTGAAGGTTCCTAAGAAATCTTTGATTTTCTTTCTAATATTTGGGATCGTAGAAAACTGAAGAGGTGATATTTAGGACAAGTTTTATCAACCAGAAGGTTAACCCCAATATAAGATTATAAATCGGCGGTTTACCAGGTTCCTGAACAAAATCTTTGGTTCTCTTTGTAATATTTCTGCTAATAGATAAAGGAAGAAGTAAAATCAACCGCAATTTTCATCCTCTAGGAGGTAAATCCCAATATAATATCATAAACCAGCGTTGGTGAAGGTTCCTAAGAAATCTTTGATTTTCTTTCTAATATTTGGGATCGTAGAAAACTGAAGAGGTGATATTTAGGACAAGTTTCATCAACCAGAAGGTTAACCCCAATATAAGATTATAAATCGGCGGTTTACCAGGTTCCTGAACAAAATCTTTGGTTCTCTTTGTAATATTTCTGCTAATAGATAAAGGAGGAAGTAAAATCAACCGCAATTTTCATCCTCTAGGAGGTAAACCCAAATGTAATATCATAAACCAGCGTTGGTGAAGGTTCCTAAGAAATCTTTGATTTCCTTTCTAATATTTGGGATCGTAGAAAACTGAAGAGGTAATATTTAGTGCAAGTTTCATCCTCCAGAAGGTTAACCCCAATATAAGATTATAAATCGGCGGTTTACCAGGTTCCTGAACAAAATCTTTGGTTCTCTTTGTAATATTTCTGCTAATAGATAAAGGAAGAAGTAAAATCAACCGCAATATTCATCCTCTAGGAGGTAAATCCCAATGTAATATCATAAACTAGCGTTGGTGAAGGTTCCTAAGAAATCTTTGATTTTCTTTCTAATATTTGGGATCGTAGAAAACTGAAGAGGTGATATTTAGGACAAGTTTCATCAACCAGAAGGTTAACCCCAATATAAGATTATAAATCGGCGGTTTACCAGGTTCCTGAACAAAATCTTTGGTTCTCTTTGTAATATTTCTGCTAATAGATAAAGGAAGAAGTAAAATCAACCGCAATATTCATCCTCTAGGAGGTAAATCCCAATGTAATATCATAAACTAGCGTTGGTGAAGGTTCCTAAGAAATCTTTGATTTTCTTTCTAATATTTGGGATCGTAGAAAACTGAAGAGGTAATATTTAGTACAAGTTTCATCCTCCAGAAGGTTAACCCCAATATAAGATTATAAATCGGCGGTTTACCAGGTTCCTGAACAAAATCTTTGGTTCTCTTTGTAATATTTCTGCTAATAGATAAAGGAAGAAGTAAAATCAACCGCAATATTCATCCTCTAGGAGGTAAATCCCAATGTAATATCATAAACTAGCGTTGGTGAAGGTTCCTAAGAAATCTTTGATTTTCTTTCTAATATTTGCGCTGGGTATCTTAAAATATTATCAGCGTATATTAATAGGAGATGTCGAGATAAGATTTTAGTTCTTTAGTATCGAACCCAAATAAATTTACTTGGACCAACAGTTTTAGTCACGCCCAACGTAGTCGAGACACCTGGTGGTCCACCTGAACCACTTTGGGAATCACGGGGTTAAACCATAGACTTTCCAAATATTCTTAAACCTTTTCAGGTGTTGAAGTAGGTTTCCAGTTCCTCTTTTACCCAATACCCACATTCTCTTCTTAGTCTTGCTAATATTTCCATTCCAAATTTTGATTTTCCTTTCTTATCTCTTCTATTAGGTCTATATATATATATATATATATATATATATATATATATATATATATATATATATATTCTTCTCTGTTTCCGACGTTTTCTTTCTATAATATTTATTGCTTTAAATACTTTTTTTGTCCTTTTTGTCTGTTTCCATATCAATCGTCTAGTGTTTTGTTATTATATCTTCATTTCTACATTTATCTTCCGATTTCATTCACTTCTTTTATCAATCTACATTGAAAATATTGTGGTAGACCCTGTACGCATTATTCCACTCAAAACGGAATAGCGATAAGTCTATCAAATTCAGGATAATATATATTTAAATAGAATCAAATTCAATTAATAAATATTGTGCGGAAGTCGACGCCACGATAATGGTAATGTGTTTTTCCGGCATCGAACATTCTTTTTTCTCAAACTTTTCGTTAAAAAAAATCCATTTTGTTAATTGGAAATCTGGTGGACATGCATCCCAATTCTTCTCCAACCTTTATGGTGGCCCTAGTTGAATGTATTTATGGTTTTTTATTATCGCTACCTATCTATTTACTTTTTTATTATTTCCGGCACTTTAACATCCTGTATTTGTTTAAATTTTGTTATCATTTTCGTTTAGTCCAATCGTTGTGGGAATCGTGTCCTTTTTATAACTCTCACGGAATATATATTTAAACTATTAATTTCGAAAGTTTTCACTATAAATTGATTCAACTGTAGCTAAAGTTATTTGTTACTGAGTACACTTTAAATTATTATTAATAATTCATGGATACTAAGACCAAGTATGATGATGCTGTTTGCTTGATAGGAGATGCAGGATATTCGATAGCATCATGGATAATCACTCCATTCGAACCTTCACAAAATAGAGCTCAGCGAAATCTTGTGGGTCTTTCATTTTCCAAACCATCTTAAATGGTATTAAATAGTCTTCTAGCTGCTCAGTTTCTTTGGTTTATCTCTTGTTCCATCTTTGATAATGTCATTCCAAAATTGAAGCATTTGACTTGCTCTATATTTGCTTTGCTCTATATTATCATCGAGTTTAGTGTTTCATATTCATTATCTGTAGACTGTCATTGAGTTCAAAGTACCAGGAATATACCACATGATAAAGAAAAGCGCCAAGGATTGGTAAGGCAATAACAGAAGACACCTATGTTTCATATATCCTGAAAAAGCATTCGACAAAGTCAATTTCCTCCTTGAACGTTGACTATTTCACTGGTATTCTGGTAAGGAGGAGGATAATTATATGTTTGTTATAACTATTTGTATAATCATACTTTTCAACAATTGTTTTTGTTGTATGATATCCAAGAAATTGGGTCATTTTGCTTTATATTATCTATTCAAATTGTTGAAATACCCTTTTGTCGTTTAAATTGAATCTAAATCGGCATTAATTCATCAATAATTTATATTTGTTAGAAACTGGTTTTCTAGAATCGACTGATAAATTCTAAAATATTATATTTTGATAAAATTGGTCGCTAAAATCCGCACGAGGAATTGAAGTTCGTTGCCCTGTTTCTAGAATAAAGTCTAATTAGGTAAATAAAAACATCTAGTAAGCTGACAATAATAAATGTTGAAATTATCGATGGAAATTTTGAAAAGAAAACACTATTTTTAAGTGATGTCAACAAATGGCAATTCTACAAAATAAATTTACTAGTTAATAGGAATTAATATCTATTTTTTCAATATGAATATTTAAATGAAATTACGAATCGTTTCTGTGATTTCTCTGTAATTCGGAAAAATCGTCGATGTTAACAGACTTTCTGTGGTTTCTCTCTAACCTGGGGAACTTGTCGTTGTTAACAAATTTTTTATGGTTTCTCTGCAACCAGAGGAACTCATTTGTGTTATTGGATTTCTGCAATTACTCTTCAAACTGGTGAAATCGTCGGTTTTATATAATTCCTGCAGTTACTCTATATCCAGGTGAACTTGTGGGTTCTTCTGTAACCTGGGACACTCGTCGCTGTTAACAAATTTTCTATGGTTTCTCTGCAACCAGTGAGACTCGTTTGTGTTATTGGATTTCTGCAATTACTCTTCAAACTGATGAAATTGTCGGTTTTATATAATTCCTGCAGTTACTCTATATCCTGGTGAACTTGTGGGTTATTCTGTAGCCTGGGGCACTCGTCGTTGTTAACAAATTTTTTATGGTTTCTCTGCAACCAGAGGAACTCATTTGTGTTATTGGATTTCTGCAATTACTCTTCAAACTGGTGAAATCGTCGGTTTTATATAATTCCTGCAGTTACTCTATATCCTGGTGGACTTGTGGGTTCTTCTGTAACCTGGGGCACTCGTCGCTGTTAACAAATTTTCTATGGTTTCTCTGCAACCAGTGAGACTCGTTTGTGTTATTGGATTTCTGCAATTACTCTTCATACTGGTGAAATCGTCGGTTTTATATAATTCCTGCAGTTACTCTATATCCAGGTGAACTTGTGGGTTCTTCTGTAACCTGGGGCACTCGTCGCTGTTAACAAATTTTCTATGGTTTCTCTGCAACCAGTGAGACTCGTTTGTGTTATTGGATTTCTGCAATTACTCTTCAAACTGATGAAATTGTCGGTTTTATATAATTCCTGCAGTTACTCTATATCCTGGTGAACTTGTGGGTTATTCTGTAGCCTGGGGCACTCGTCGTTGTTAACAAATTTTTTATGGTTTCTCTGCAACCAGAGGAACTCATTTGTGTTATTGGATTTCTGCAATTACTCTTCATACTGGTGAAATCGTCGGTTTTATATAATTCCTGCAGTTACTCTATATCCTGGTGAACTTGTGGGTTATTCTGTAACCTGGGGCACTCGTCGTTGTTAACAAATTTTTTATGGTTTCTCTGCAACCAGAGGAACTCATTTGTGTTATTGGATTTCTGCAATTACTCTTCAAACTGGTGAAATCGTCGGTTTTATATAATTCCTGCAGTTACTCTATATCCTGGTGGACTTGTGGGTTCTTCTGTAACCTGGGGCACTCGTCGCTGTTAACAAATTTTCTATGGTTTCTCTGCAACCAGTGAGACTCATTTGTGTTATTGGATTTCTGCAATTACTCTTCATACTGGTGAAATCGTCGGTTTTATATAATTCCTGCAGTTACTCTATATCCAGGTGAACTTGTGGGTTCTTCTGTAACCTGGGGCACTCGTCGCTGTTAACAAATTTTCTATGGTTTCTCTGCAACCAGTGAGACTCGTTTGTGTTATTGGATTTCTGCAATTACTCTTCAAACTGATGAAATTGTCGGTTTTATATAATTCCTGCAGTTACTCTATATCCTGGTGAACTTGTGGGTTATTCTGTAGCCTGGGGCACTCGTCGTTGTTAACAAATTTTTTATGGTTTCTCTGCAACCAGAGGAACTCATTTGTGTTATTGGATTTCTGCAATTACTCTTCATACTGGTGAAATCGTCGGTTTTATATAATTCCTGCAGTTACTCTATATCCTGGTGAACTTGTGGGTTATTCTGTAACCTGGGGCACTCGTCGTTGTTAACAAATTTTTTATGGTTTCTCTGCAACCAGAGGAACTCATTTGTGTTATTGGATTTCTGCAATTACTCTTCAAACTGGTGAAATCGTCGGTTTTATATAATTCCTGCAGTTACTCTATATCCTGGTGGACTTGTGGGTTCTTCTGTAACCTGGGGCACTCGTCGCTGTTAACAAATTTTCTATGGTTTCTCTGCAACCAGTGAGATTCGTTTGTGTTATTGGATTTCTGCAATTACTCTTCAAACTGGTGAAATCGTCGGTTTTATATAATTCCTGCAGTTACTCTATATCCTGGTGGACTTGTGGGTTCTTCTGTAACCTGGGGCACTCGTCGCTGTTAACAAATTTTCTATGGTTTCTCTGCAACCAGTGAGATTCGTTTGTGTTATTGGATTTCTGCAATTACTCTTCAAACTGGTGAAATCGTCGGTTTTATATAATTCCTGCAGTTACTCTATATCCTGGTGGACTTGTGGGTTCTTCTGTAACCTGGGGCACTCGTCGTTGTTAACAAATTTTTTATGGTTTCTCTGCAACCAGAGGAACTCATTTGTGTTATTGGATTTCTGCAATTACTCTTCAAACTGGTGAAATCGTCGGTTTTATATAATTCCTGCAGTTACTCTATATCCTGGTGGACTTGTGGGTTATTCTGTAACCTGGGGCACTCGTCGTTGTTAACAAATTTTTTATGGTTTCTCTGCAACCAGAGGAACTCATTTGTGTTATTGGATTTCTGCAATTACTCTTCAAACTGGTGAAATCGTCGGTTTTATATAATTCCTGCAGTTACTCTATATCCTGGTGGACTTGTGGGTTCTTCTGTAACCTGGGGCACTCGTCGCTGTTAACAAATTTTCTATGGTTTCTCTGCAACCAGTGAGATTCGTTTGTGTTATTGGATTTCTGCAATTACTCTTCAAACTGGTGAAATCGTCGGTTTTATATAATTCCTGCAGTTACTCTATATCCTGGTGGACTTGTGGGTTCTTCTGTAACCTGGGGCACTCGTCGCTGTTAACAAATTTTCTATGGTTTCTCTGCAACCAGTGAGATTCGTTTGTGTTATTGGATTTCTGCAATTACTCTTCAAACTGGTGAAATCGTCGGTTTTATATAATTCCTGCAGTTACTCTATATCCTGGTGGACTTGTGGGTTCTTCTGTAACCTGGGGCACTCGTCGCTGTTAACAAATTTTCTATGGTTTCTCTGCAACCAGTGAGATTCGTTTGTGTTATTGGATTTCTGCAATTACTCTTCAAACTGGTGAAATCGTCGGTTTTATATAATTCCTGCAGTTACTCTATATCCTGGTGGACTTGTGGGTTCTTCTGTAACCTGGGGCACTCGTCGCTGTTAACAAATTTTCTATGGTTTCTCTGCAACCAGTGAGATTCGTTTGTGTTATTGGATTTCTGCAATTACTCTTCAAACTGGTGAAATCGTCGGTTTTATATAATTCCTGCAGTTACTCTATATCCTGGTGGACTTGTGGGTTCTTCTGTAACCTGGGGCACTCGTCGTTGTTAACAAATTTTTTATGGTTTCTCTGCAACCAGAGGAACTCATTTGTGTTATTGGATTTCTGCAATTACTCTTCAAACTGGTGAAATCGTCGGTTTTATATAATTCCTGCAGTTACTCTATATCCTGGTGGACTTGTGGGTTATTCTGTAACCTGGGGCACTCGTCGTTGTTAACAAATTTTTTATGGTTTCTCTGCAACCAGAGGAACTCATTTGTGTTATTGGATTTCTGCAATTACTCTTCAAACTGGTGAAATCGTCGGTTTTATATAATTCCTGCAGTTACTCTATATCCTGGTGGACTTGTGGGTTCTTCTGTAACCTGGGGCACTCGTCGCTGTTAACAAATTTTCTATGGTTTCTCTGCAACCAGTGAGACTCGTTTGTGTTATTGGATTTCTGCAATTACTCTTCATACTGGTGAAATCGTCGGTTTTATATAATTCCTGCAGTTACTCTATATCCAGGTGAACTTGTGGGTTCTTCTGTAACCTGGGGCACTCGTCGCTGTTAACAAATTTTCTATGGTTTCTCTGCAACCAGTGAGACTCGTTTGTGTTATTGGATTTCTGCAATTACTCTTCAAACTGATGAAATTGTCGGTTTTATATAATTCCTGCAGTTACTCTATATCCTGGTGAACTTGTGGGTTATTCTGTAGCCTGGGGCACTCGTCGTTGTTAACAAATTTTTTATGGTTTCTCTGCAACCAGAGGAACTCATTTGTGTTATTGGATTTCTGCAATTACTCTTCATACTGGTGAAATCGTCGGTTTTATATAATTCCTGCAGTTACTCTATATCCTGGTGAACTTGTGGGTTATTCTGTAACCTGGGGCACTCGTCGTTGTTAACAAATTTTTTATGGTTTCTCTGCAACCAGAGGAACTCATTTGTGTTATTGGATTTCTGCAATTACTCTTCAAACTGGTGAAATCGTCGGTTTTATATAATTCCTGCAGTTACTCTATATCCTGGTGGACTTGTGGGTTCTTCTGTAACCTGGGGCACTCGTCGCTGTTAACAAATTTTCTATGGTTTCTCTGCAACCAGTGAGATTCGTTTGTGTTATTGGATTTCTGCAATTACTCTTCAAACTGGTGAAATCGTCGGTTTTATATAATTCCTGCAGTTACTCTATATCCTGGTGGACTTGTGGGTTCTTCTGTAACCTGGGGCACTCGTCGTTGTTAACAAATTTTTTATGGTTTCTCTGCAACCAGAGGAACTCATTTGTGTTATTGGATTTCTGCAATTACTCTTCAAACTGGTGAAATCGTCGGTTTTATATAATTCCTGCAGTTACTCTATATCCTGGTGGACTTGTGGGTTCTTCTGTAACCTGGGGCACTCGTCGCTGTTAACAAATTTTCTATGGTTTCTCTGCAACCAGTGAGATTCGTTTGTGTTATTGGATTTCTGCAATTACTCTTCAAACTGGTGAAATCGTCGGTTTTATATAATTCCTGCAGTTACTCTATATCCTGGTGGACTTGTGGGTTCTTCTGTAACCTGGGGCACTCGTCGTTGTTAACAAATTTTTTATGGTTTCTCTGCAACCAGAGGAACTCATTTGTGTTATTGGATTTCTGCAATTACTCTTCAAACTGGTGAAATCGTCGGTTTTATATAATTCCTGCAGTTACTCTATATCCTGGTGGACTTGTGGGTTCTTCTGTAACCTGGGGCACTCGTCGCTGTTAACAAATTTTCTATGGTTTCTCTGCAACCAGTGAGATTCGTTTGTGTTATTGGATTTCTGCAATTACTCTTCAAACTGGTGAAATCGTCGGTTTTATATAATTCCTGCAGTTACTCTATATCCTGGTGGACTTGTGGGTTCTTCTGTAACCTGGGGCACTCGTCGCTGTTAACAAATTTTCTATGGTTTCTCTGCAACCAGTGAGATTCGTTTGTGTTATTGGATTTCTGCAATTACTCTTCAAACTGGTGAAATCGTCGGTTTTATATAATTCCTGCAGTTACTCTATATCCTGGTGGACTTGTGGGTTCTTCTGTAACCTGGGGCACTCGTCGTTGTTAACAAATTTTTTATGGTTTCTCTGCAACCAGAGGAACTCATTTGTGTTATTGGATTTCTGCAATTACTCTTCAAACTGGTGAAATCGTCGGTTTTATATAATTCCTGCAGTTACTCTATATCCTGGTGGACTTGTGGGTTATTCTGTAACCTGGGGCACTCGTCGTTGTTAACAAATTTTTTATGGTTTCTCTGCAACCAGAGGAACTCATTTGTGTTATTGGATTTCTGCAATTACTCTTCAAACTGGTGAAATCGTCGGTTTTATATAATTCCTGCAGTTACTCTATATCCTGGTGGACTTGTGGGTTCTTCTGTAACCTGGGGCACTCGTCGCTGTTAACAAATTTTCTATGGTTTCTCTGCAACCAGTGAGATTCGTTTGTGTTATTGGATTTCTGCAATTACTCTTCAAACTGGTGAAATCGTCGGTTTTATATAATTCCTGCAGTTACTCTATATCCTGGTGGACTTGTGGGTTCTTCTGTAACCTGGGGCACTCGTCGCTGTTAACAAATTTTCTATGGTTTCTCTGCAACCAGTGAGATTCGTTTGTGTTATTGGATTTCTGCAATTACTCTTCAAACTGGTGAAATCGTCGGTTTTATATAATTCCTGCAGTTACTCTATATCCTGGTGGACTTGTGGGTTCTTCTGTAACCTGGGGCACTCGTCGCTGTTAACAAATTTTCTATGGTTTCTCTGCAACCAGTGAGATTCGTTTGTGTTATTGGATTTCTGCAATTACTCTTCAAACTGGTGAAATCGTCGGTTTTATATAATTCCTGCAGTTACTCTATATCCTGGTGGACTTGTGGGTTCTTCTGTAACCTGGGGCACTCGTCGCTGTTAACAAATTTTCTATGGTTTCTCTGCAACCAGTGAGACTCGTTTGTGTTATTGGATTTCTGCAATTACTCTTCAAACTGATGAAATTGTCGGTTTTATATAATTCCTGCAGTTACTCTATATCCTGGTGAACTTGTGGGTTATTCTGTAGCCTGGGGCACTCGTCGTTGTTAACAAATTTTTTATGGTTTCTCTGCAACCAGAGGAACTCATTTGTGTTATTGGATTTCTGCAATTACTCTTCATACTGGTGAAATCGTCGGTTTTATATAATTCCTGCAGTTACTCTATATCCTGGTGAACTTGTGGGTTATTCTGTAACCTGGGGCACTCGTCGTTGTTAACAAATTTTTTATGGTTTCTCTGCAACCAGTGGGACTCGTTTTTGTTATTGGATTTCTGCAATTACTCTTCAAACTGGTGAAATCGTCGGTTTTATATAATTCCTGCAGTTACTCTATATCCTGGTGAACTTGTGGGTTATTCTGTAACCTGGGGCACTCGTCGTTGTTAACAGATTTTTTATGGTTTCTCTGCAACCAGTGGGACTCGTTTTTGTTATTGGATTTCTGCAATTACTCTTCAAACTGGTGAAATCGTCGGTTTTATATAATTCCTGCAGTTACTCTATATCCTGGTGAACTTGTGGGTTATTCTGTAGCCTGGGGCACTCGTCGTTGTTAACAAATTTTTTATGGTTTCTCTGCAACCAGAGGAACTCATTTGTGTTATTGGATTTCTGCAATTACTCTTCAAACTGGTGAAATCGTCGGTTTTATATAATTCCTGCAGTTACTCTATATCCTGGTGAACTTGTGGGTTATTCTGTAACCTGGGGCACACGTCGTTGTTAACAAATTTTTTATGGTTTCTCTGCAACCAGTGAGATTCGTTTGTGTTATTGGATTTCTGCAATTACTCTTCAAACTGGTGAAATCGTCGGTTTTATATAATTCCTGCAGTTACTCTATATCCTGGTGGACTTGTGGGTTCTTCTGTAACCTGGGGCACTCGTCGCTGTTAACAAATTTTCTATGGTTTCTCTGCAACCAGTGAGACTCGTTTGTGTTATTGGATTTCTGCAATTACTCTTCAAACTGGTGAAATCGTCGGTTTTATATAATTCCTGCAGTTACTCTATATCCTGGTGGACTTGTGGGTTCTTCTGTAACCTGGGGCACTCGTCGCTGTTAACAAATTTTCTATGGTTTCTCTGCAACCAGTGAGATTCGTTTGTGTTATTGGATTTCTGTAATTACTCTTCAAACTGGTGAAATCGTCGGTTTTATATAATTCCTGCAGTTACTCTATATCCTGGTGAACTTGTGGGTTATTCTGTAACCTGGGGCACTCGTCGTTGTTAACAAATTTTTTATGGTTTCTCTGCAACCAGAGGAACTCATTTGTGTTATTGGATTTCTGCAATTACTCTTCAAACTGGTGAAATCGTCGGTTTTATATAATTCCTGCAGTTACTCTATATCCTGGTGGACTTGTGGGTTCTTCTGTAACCTGGGGCACTCGTCGCTGTTAACAAATTTTCTATGGTTTCTCTGCAACCAGTGAGATTCGTTTGTGTTATTGGATTTCTGCAATTACTCTTCAAACTGGTGAAATCGTCGGTTTTATATAATTCCTGCAGTTACTCTATATCCTGGTGGACTTGTGGGTTCTTCTGTAACCTGGGGCACTCGTCGCTGTTAACAAATTTTCTATGGTTTCTCTGCAACCAGTGAGACTCGTTTGTGTTATTGGATTTCTGCAATTACTCTTGAAACTGGTGAAATCGTCGGTTTTATATAATTCCTGCAGTTACTCTATATCCTGGTGAACTTGTGGGTTACTCTGTAACCTGGGGCACTCGTCGTTGTTAACAAATTTTTTATGGTTTCTCTGCAACCAGTGGGACTCGTTTTTGTTATTGGATTTCTGCAATTACTCTTCAAACTGGTAAAATTGTCGGTTTTATATAATTCCTGCAGTTACTCTATATCCTGGTGAACTTGTGGGTTTATCTGTAACCTGGTGCACTCATCGGTGATTTCTGTACTTATTCTATATCCTGCGGAACTTGTGGGTGGTCTAATAGACAATCATTAAAACCAAAGATGAAATTGCTGCGTTTGGTTGCTAGTAACGGTCTACCAAGATCTTTCCTAGAAACTATCTATCATTTCTAAACCATTTTAAACCTCTTCAGTTCTAATGAAGTCACTGGGAGGTAAATTCGAATCGTACTGCATAATACCCAACCATCTCCTTATAAAACTCTTGTTTTGCGAGTAATCTTATCTCAGTTACTGCCAATACAGCCTCAGTAACACCATCGATATTGACCCCATTCTGGACCGTCGAATTGATCTATCGAATCAAACAATTACTTTACCAAATACAACTTTCTAGCTTCCTGGATCACTACTAGACGTCCTCTTTCCTTAGATCTCTTCTCTATTACCCTTTAGGTTGCTACAAGGACCTCTAAAAACTATTTCTTGACAATTTGCTTGTTTCGTCGAGACTTTCTTTGCTTTTTTTTTCAGTCCACACTACTCCCAAATGCTCCTGCGGTAGAAAATTATTTCTATAACAGGGCCAAACATAAAATAATGTCAAGTATGTCATTAACAAGGAATCGAATTACTCTATGTTTGTAGGAGTCGAAATATCGTTATCAAACGCTTAAATGGATTCCATGAAAATAATTATTTACATCATAGAGATGTAAAAAATAAGTTAAATAAACCAAACGATGTTGTTGTTCATGCAACATTTGCATTTAAGTACTTATCTAGGCGCCACGATTCAACATCAAATTTTTTTGCGTTAAATTCGGAATAAAAATAAGACAAAATTATTAAACAAATATTCCTATCAGTTCATTACATTGTTATTAAGTAAACCACTATTTCAGACCGGATTCTTTTTTTTTTCGTCGATAAGAACGTATAAGGGTCAGAAAACAGCTGTTTTAGTTTTAAATTTAACTTATCGTGACAAAATTTTCATTCACTCAATTTTATCACGAACCTCCGACATGTTTGCCTTTAACACACTGTACGAAATAAGATATCAGCAAACGTTTCATTCATTTAAATAAGTCTGGCGTCATACTTACATTGTATACTTTCCAGTCTGCACTTTGAGTCTGCGATTTGACAACATGGCGGATTTCGTATATATCGCTTATATAGCGTGTGAAAGTTGAATGGAATTATTTCATTTTTTCGGTTACTACGAGGTTCAAATATCGAAAAATTCCTTCGCGTGTCGCTTTGTCCATAAAATTTTAAAATGACTATAAAGCATCTCTCTCTTTGTCCTTCTCCATTTTGAGAATATTTGAGTACATCTAATCTTACCCGCGGACCTGGTTATCTTCGCTTTGAGTGGGGCCCTTTCCTCCTTTAGATGACGTCTTGCTTTCGGAGGTGTACACTACCATCTTTCGACCATCTGTGGAAGCTTTTGCCCATTTGAATACATCATACTCATACACTGTTATTCATTCAAGGACCCAGTTAACATATAATGACACCGCGACCTTCTAAACATACAGACGCGCCATCTACAGCGTTTGTTTCGATGATATTTGAACCGCCCCCGTATAATATATATTTATGAAAAATCCAGAATCCCCTCAAATTTAGATTATAAACTGATATCAAGGTGAAAATACGAATGGTAAAGTGGTGGTGCTATTTCTTGCTGGAACCGTATCGAATGCACTAGAACTTGAAGGTTTCCTGGACCAAGGTATAAATTTGCCAGTTGACATTGACGTTGACAGGCGAAAAGTCCAAAGCTAGTTAATTATGCAAAAGGAATGTTGACCAATTCCAGTTATAACAATATACGTGTTGCAACTATTAATTTGAAATTTAATTAATGGATTATAAGGTGGACTAAAACTTTTGATCGGTAGTGTATATTACAAATACGTGTTAAGTGATTGAAAACGTTAATCTCTACATTTTTTAATCGGATATTTTCCTCGTTATCTTTTCACGATTTTGAGATATTTCTCGAAAAACTGATTTTTAAGATAGTTTTTAATTTTTTATTCTTTAATTGTATAATCACCGTGCTGGAAAGTGGCACTTCTACACACATTGACATATATATTGACGTCATAGCTAAGAAATTATAGTCCATTCGATTATGGTGAAAGCCTTTGAATGCTAGAACAAGGATTATCCTTTAGAAACGTTTAATATTGAAAATTAGTGTGTCGATGTCAAAAAATATTTCACCCACAATAATTGGTGGGAAATACGATATTTAGTAGCCAAAAAATCAATTAATATTTTAATTAAACCCAAATAAGGATAATACTATAATTATTTTAGCGATTTTTTCATTTTTTATTATAATTTCATTTATTTTACGATAATTACAAAATTTTATGGTAGATACTACAAAAGAACGCTGTAAGTTATTGAAGTAGGATCCGGTTACTGTTTATTTTACTACTTACAATTGGTAAGTTGAGAAGAAATATTTTTAACGAACTATAGCTAAAATTGATTGGACTTATCAGTAATATAATAAAATTATTTTTTTTATTTGATTCAATTAAATTTTACTGCTATTTTCACCAACGATTCTAAAAATAACATTTCCATTTATCATATCGACTTCCTCATTCTTTATAATAAACTTAATAAAGCGGTTTGATAATGTAATTTAGTATACAGAGCATTGAAATCCGTTCTATATAAACCGGAATGAGGTACGGAAAAAAACTTTTTTAATAAAACACTCCCTGTACATTTATGCAGCTACTATGAAAGTAAGATCCAAAATAAAGCAAAACTCACTCACTGATTTTTCGTACACCATCGATGCATACTGAATCAAGTTATAGAAATTCCAACCGATTGATGGAGGATTGAAATCTATCAAAAATTACAATCGTGAGGCAAAAAATCGACTCACTGACATTCAAAAGTCTCTAATAGTCTCAGTTTTATGATTTTTCTATAAATCTATCAAAAATTACAATCGTGAGGCAAAAAATCGATTCACTGATATTCAAAAGTCTCTAACAGTCTCAGTTTATATTATTTTTCTATAAATCTTTCAAAAATTACAATCGTGAGCCAAAAAATCGACTCACTGACATTCAAAAGTCTCTAACAGTCTCAGTTTATATTATTTTTCTATAAATCTTTCAAAAATTACAATCGTGAGCCAAAAAATCGACTCACTGACATTCAAAAGTCTCTAACAGTCTCAGTTTTCATGATTTTTCTATAAATCTTTCAAAAATTACAATCGTGAAGCAAAAAAGTGATTCACTGACATTCAAAAGTCTCTAACAATCTCAGTTTTTATGATTTTTCTATAAATTTTTCAAAAATTACAATCGTGAGGCAAAAAATTGATTCACTGACATTCAAAAGTCTCTAACAGTCTCAGTTTTCATGATTTTTCTATAAATCTTTCAAAAATTACAATCGTGAAGCAAAAAAGTGATTCACTGACATTCAAAAGTCTCTAACAGTCTCAGTTTTTATGATTTTTCTATAAATTTTTAAAAAATTACAATCGTGAGGCAAAAAATTGATTCACTGACATTCAAAAGTCTCTAACAATCTCAGTTTTTATGATTTTTCTATAAATCTATCAAAAATTACAATCGTGAAGCAAAAAATCGACTCACTGACATTCAAAAGTCTCTAATAGTCTCAGTTTTATGATTTTTCTATAAATCTATCAAAAATTACAATCGTGAGCCAAAAAATCGACACACTGACATTCAAAAGTCTCTAACAGTCTCAGTTTTCATGATTTTTCTATAAATCTTTCAAAAATTACAATCGTGAAGCAAAAAAGTGATTCACTGACATTCAAAAGTCTCTAACAGTCTCAGTTTATATTATTTTTCTATAAATCTATCAAAAATTACAATCGTGAGGCAAAAAATCGATTCACTGATATTCAAAAGTCTCTAACAGTCTCAGTTTATATTATTTTTCTATAAATCTTTCAAAAATTACAATCGTGAAGCAAAAAATCGATTCACTGATATTCAAAAGTCTCTAACAGTCTCAGTTTATATTATTTTTCTATAAATCTATCAAAAATTACAATCGTGAGGCAAAAAATCTATTCACTGATATTCAAAAGTCTCTAACAGTCTCAGTTTATATTATTTTTCTATAAATCTTTCAAAAATTACAATCGTGAAGCAAAAAATCGATTCACTGATATTCAAAAGTCTCTAACAGTCTCAGTTTATATTATTTTTCTATAAATCTATCAAAAATTACAATCGTGAGGCAAAAAATCGATTCACTGATATTCAAAAGTCTCTAACAGTCTCAGTTTATATTATTTTTCTATAAATCTTTCAAAAATTACAATCGTGAAGCAAAAAAGTGATTCACTGACATTCAAAAGTCTCTAACAGTCTCAGTTTTTATGATTTTTCTATAAATCTATCAAAAATTACAATCGTGAGGCAAAAAATCGATTCACTGATATTCAAAAGTCTCTAACAGTCTCAGTTTATATTATTTTTCTATAAATCTTTCAAAAATTACAATCGTGAGCCAAAAAATCGACTCACTGACATTCAAAAGTCTCTAACAGTCTCAGTTTATATTATTTTTCTATAAATCTTTCAAAAATTACAATCGTGAGCCAAAAAATCGACTCACTGACATTCAAAAGTCTCTAACAGTCTCAGTTTTCATGATTTTTCTATAAATCTTTCAAAAATTACAATCGTGAAGCAAAAAAGTGATTCACTGACATTCAAAAGTCTCTAACAATCTCAGTTTTTATGATTTTTCTATAAATTTTTCAAAAATTACAATCGTGAGGCAAAAAATTGATTCACTGACATTCAAAAGTCTCTAACAGTCTCAGTTTTCATGATTTTTCTATAAATCTTTCAAAAATTACAATCGTGAAGCAAAAAAGTGATTCACTGACATTCAAAAGTCTCTAACAGTCTCAGTTTTTATGATTTTTCTATAAATTTTTAAAAAATTACAATCGTGAGGCAAAAAATTGATTCACTGACATTCAAAAGTCTCTAATAGTCTCAGTTTTATGATTTTTCTATAAATCTATCAAAAATTACAATCGTGAGCCAAAAAATCGACACACTGACATTCAAAAGTCTCTAACAGTCTCAGTTTTCATGATTTTTCTATAAATCTTTCAAAAATTACAATCGTGAAGCAAAAAAGTGATTCACTGACATTCAAAAGTCTCTAACAGTCTCAGTTTTTATGATTTTTCTATAAATTTTTAAAAAATTACAATCGTGAGGCAAAAAATTGTTTCACTGACATTCAAAAGTCTTTAACAATCTCAGTTTTTATGATTTTTCTATAAATCTATCAAAAATTACAATCGTGAAGCAAAAAATCGACTCACTGACATTCAAAAGTCTTTAACAATCTCAGTTTTTATGATTTTTCTATAAATCTATCAAAAATTACAATCGTGAAGCAAAAAATCGACTCACTGACATTCAAAAGTCTCTAATAGTCTCAGTTTTATGATTTTTCTATAAATCTATCAAAAATTACAATCGTGAGCCAAAAAATCGACACACTGACATTCAAAAGTCTTTAACAATCTCAGTTTTTATGATTTTTCTATAAATCTATCAAAAATTACAATCGTGAAGCAAAAAATCGACTCACTGACATTCAAAAGTCTCTAATAGTCTCAGTTTTATGATTTTTCTATAAATCTATCAAAAATTACAATCGTGAGCCAAAAAATCGACACACTGACATTCAAAAGTCTTTAACAATCTCAGTTTTTATGATTTTTCTATAAATCTATCAAAAATTACAATCGTGAAGCAAAAAATCGACTCACTGACATTCAAAAGTCTCTAATAGTCTCAGTTTTATGATTTTTCTATAAATC
The DNA here is from genome assembly GCF_026230105.1 of Diorhabda sublineata. Taxonomy (NCBI): domain Eukaryota; kingdom Metazoa; phylum Arthropoda; class Insecta; order Coleoptera; family Chrysomelidae; genus Diorhabda; species Diorhabda sublineata. Next base: position 3,037,209 of record NC_079479.1, read on the forward strand.
TATCAAAAATTACAATCGTGAGCCAAAAAATCGACACACTGACATTCAAAAGTCTTTAACAATCTCAGTTTTTATGATTTTTCTATAAATCTATCAAAAATTACAATCGTGAAGCAAAAAATCGACTCACTGACATTCAAAAGTCTCTAATAGTCTCAGTTTTCATGATTTTTCTATAAATCTTTCAAAAATTACAATCGTGAAGCAAAAAAGTGATTCACTGACATTCAAAAGTCTCTAACAATCTCAGTTTTTATGATTTTTCTATAAATTTTTCAAAAATTACAATCGTGAGGCAAAAAATTGATTCACTGACATTCAAAAGTCTCTAACAGTCTCAGTTTTCATGATTTTTCTATAAATCTTTCAAAAATTACAATCGTGAAGCAAAAAAGTGATTCACTGACATTCAAAAGTCTCTAACAGTCTCAGTTTTTATGATTTTTCTATAAATTTTTAAAAAATTACAATCGTGAGGCAAAAAATTGATTCACTGACATTCAAAAGTCTCTAACAATCTCAGTTTTTATGATTTTTCTATAAATCTATCAAAAATTACAATCGTGAAGCAAAAAATCGACTCACTGACATTCAAAAGTCTCTAATAGTCTCAGTTTTATGATTTTTCTATAAATCTATCAAAAATTACAATCGTGAGCCAAAAAATCGACACACTGACATTCAAAAGTCTCTAACAGTCTCAGTTTTCATGATTTTTCTATAAATCTTTCAAAAATTACAATCGTGAAGCAAAAAAGTGATTCACTGACATTCAAAAGTCTCTAACAGTCTCAGTTTATATTATTTTTCTATAAATCTATCAAAAATTACAATCGTGAGGCAAAAAATCGATTCACTGATATTCAAAAGTCTCTAACAGTCTCAGTTTATATTATTTTTCTATAAATCTTTCAAAAATTACAATCGTGAAGCAAAAAATCGATTCACTGATATTCAAAAGTCTCTAACAGTCTCAGTTTATATTATTTTTCTATAAATCTATCAAAAATTACAATCGTGAGGCAAAAAATCGATTCACTGATATTCAAAAGTCTCTAACAGTCTCAGTTTATATTATTTTTCTATAAATCTTTCAAAAATTACAATCGTGAAGCAAAAAATCGATTCACTGATATTCAAAAGTCTCTAACAGTCTCAGTTTATATTATTTTTCTATAAATCTATCAAAAATTACAATCGTGAGGCAAAAAATCGATTCACTGATATTCAAAAGTCTCTAACAGTCTCAGTTTATATTATTTTTCTATAAATCTTTCAAAAATTACAATCGTGAAGCAAAAAAGTGATTCACTGACATTCAAAAGTCTCTAACAGTCTCAGTTTTTATGATTTTTCTATAAATCTATCAAAAATTACAATCGTGAGGCAAAAAATCGATTCACTGATATTCAAAAGTCTCTAACAGTCTCAGTTTATATTATTTTTCTATAAATCTTTCAAAAATTACAATCGTGAGCCAAAAAATCGACTCACTGACATTCAAAAGTCTCTAACAGTCTCAGTTTATATTATTTTTCTATAAATCTTTCAAAAATTACAATCGTGAGCCAAAAAATCGACTCACTGACATTCAAAAGTCTCTAACAGTCTCAGTTTTCATGATTTTTCTATAAATCTTTCAAAAATTACAATCGTGAAGCAAAAAAGTGATTCACTGACATTCAAAAGTCTCTAACAATCTCAGTTTTTATGATTTTTCTATAAATTTTTCAAAAATTACAATCGTGAGGCAAAAAATTGATTCACTGACATTCAAAAGTCTCTAACAGTCTCAGTTTTCATGATTTTTCTATAAATCTTTCAAAAATTACAATCGTGAAGCAAAAAAGTGATTCACTGACATTCAAAAGTCTCTAACAGTCTCAGTTTTTATGATTTTTCTATAAATTTTTAAAAAATTACAATCGTGAGGCAAAAAATTGATTCACTGACATTCAAAAGTCTCTAATAGTCTCAGTTTTATGATTTTTCTATAAATCTATCAAAAATTACAATCGTGAGCCAAAAAATCGACACACTGACATTCAAAAGTCTCTAACAGTCTCAGTTTTCATGATTTTTCTATAAATCTTTCAAAAATTACAATCGTGAAGCAAAAAAGTGATTCACTGACATTCAAAAGTCTCTAACAGTCTCAGTTTTTATGATTTTTCTATAAATTTTTAAAAAATTACAATCGTGAGGCAAAAAATTGTTTCACTGACATTCAAAAGTCTTTAACAATCTCAGTTTTTATGATTTTTCTATAAATCTATCAAAAATTACAATCGTGAAGCAAAAAATCGACTCACTGACATTCAAAAGTCTTTAACAATCTCAGTTTTTATGATTTTTCTATAAATCTATCAAAAATTACAATCGTGAAGCAAAAAATCGACTCACTGACATTCAAAAGTCTCTAATAGTCTCAGTTTTATGATTTTTCTATAAATCTATCAAAAATTACAATCGTGAGCCAAAAAATCGACACACTGACATTCAAAAGTCTTTAACAATCTCAGTTTTTATGATTTTTCTATAAATCTATCAAAAATTACAATCGTGAAGCAAAAAATCGACTCACTGACATTCAAAAGTCTCTAATAGTCTCAGTTTTATGATTTTTCTATAAATCTATCAAAAATTACAATCGTGAGCCAAAAAATCGACACACTGACATTCAAAAGTCTTTAACAATCTCAGTTTTTATGATTTTTCTATAAATCTATCAAAAATTACAATCGTGAAGCAAAAAATCGACTCACTGACATTCAAAAGTCTCTAATAGTCTCAGTTTTATGATTTTTCTATAAATCTATCAAAAATTACAATCGTGAGCCAAAAAATCGACACACTGACATTCAAAAGTCTTTAACAATCTCAGTTTTTATGATTTTTCTATAAATCTATCAAAAATTACAATCGTGAAGCAAAAAATCGACTCACTGACATTCAAAAGTCTCTAATAGTCTCAGTTTTATGATTTTTCTATAAATCTATCAAAAATTACAATCGTGAGCCAAAAAATCGACACACTGACATTCAAAAGTCTCTAACAGTCTCAGTTTTCATGATTTTTCTATAAATCTTTCAAAAATTACAATCGTGAAGCAAAAAAGTGATTCACTGACATTCAAAAGTCTCTAACAGTCTCAGTTTTTATGATTTTTCTATAAATTTTTAAAAAATTACAATCGTGAGGCAAAAAATTGTTTCACTGACATTCAAAAGTCTTTAACAATCTCAGTTTTTATGATTTTTCTATAAATCTATCAAAAATTACAATCGTGAAGCAAAAAATCGACTCACTGACATTCAAAAGTCTTTAACAATCTCAGTTTTTATGATTTTTCTATAAATCTATCAAAAATTACAATCGTGAAGCAAAAAATCGACTCACTGACATTCAAAAGTCTCTAATAGTCTCAGTTTTATGATTTTTCTATAAATCTATCAAAAATTACAATCGTGAGCCAAAAAATCGACACACTGACATTCAAAAGTCTTTAACAATCTCAGTTTTTATGATTTTTCTATAAATCTATCAAAAATTACAATCGTGAAGCAAAAAATCGACTCACTGACATTCAAAAGTCTCTAATAGTCTCAGTTTTATGATTTTTCTATAAATCTATCAAAAATTACAATCGTGAGCCAAAAAATCGACACACTGACATTCAAAAGTCTTTAACAATCTCAGTTTTTATGATTTTTCTATAAATCTATCAAAAATTACAATCGTGAAGCAAAAAATCGACTCACTGACATTCAAAAGTCTCTAATAGTCTCAGTTTTATGATTTTTCTATAAATCTATCAAAAATTACAATCGTGAGCCAAAAAATCGACACACTGACATTCAAAAGTCTTTAACAATCTCAGTTTTTATGATTTTTCTATAAATCTATCAAAAATTACAATCGTGAAGCAAAAAATCGACTCACTGACATTCAAAAGTCTCTAATAGTCTCAGTTTTATGATTTTTCTATAAATCTATCAAAAATTACAATCGTGAGCCAAAAAATCGACACACTGACATTCAAAAGTCTCTAACAGTCTCAGTTTTCATGATTTTTCTATAAATCTTTCAAAAATTACAATCGTGAAGCAAAAAAGTGATTCACTGACATTCAAAAGTCTCTAACAGTCTCAGTTTTTATGATTTTTCTATAAATTTTTAAAAAATTACAATCGTGAGGCAAAAAATTGTTTCACTGACATTCAAAAGTCTTTAACAATCTCAGTTTTTATGATTTTTCTATAAATCTATCAAAAATTACAATCGTGAAGCAAAAAATCGACTCACTGACATTCAAAAGTCTTTAACAATCTCAGTTTTTATGATTTTTCTATAAATCTATCAAAAATTACAATCGTGAAGCAAAAAATCGACTCACTGACATTCAAAAGTCTCTAATAGTCTCAGTTTTATGATTTTTCTATAAATCTATCAAAAATTACAATCGTGAGCCAAAAAATCGACACACTGACATTCAAAAGTCTTTAACAATCTCAGTTTTTATGATTTTTCTATAAATCTATCAAAAATTACAATCGTGAAGCAAAAAATCGACTCACTGACATTCAAAAGTCTCTAATAGTCTCAGTTTTATGAATTTTCTATAAATCTATCAAAAATTACAATCGTGAGCCAAAAAATCGACACACTGACATTCAAAAGTCTTTAACAATCTCAGTTTTTATGATTTTTCTATAAATCTATCAAAAATTACAATCGTGAAGCAAAAAATCGACTCACTGACATTCAAAAGTCTCTAATAGTCTCAGTTTTATGATTTTTCTATAAATCTATCAAAAATTACAATCGTGAGCCAAAAAATCGACACACTGACATTCAAAAGTCTTTAACAATCTCAGTTTTTATGATTTTTCTATAAATCTATCAAAAATTACAATCGTGAAGCAAAAAATCGACTACTGACATTCAAAAGTCTCTAATAGTCTCAGTTTTATGATTTTTCTATAAATCTATCAAAAATTACAATCGTGAAGCAAAAAATCGACTCACTGACATTCAAAAGTCTCTAATAGTCTCAGTTTTATGATTTTTCTATAAATTTTTAAAAAATTACAATCGTGAGCCAAAAAATCGACACACTGACATTCAAAAGTCTCTAACAATCTCAGTTTTTATGATTTTTCTATAAATTTTTCAAAAATTACAATCGTGAGGCAAAAAATTGATTCACTGACATTCAAAAGTCTCTAACAGTCTCAGTTTTTATTATTTTTCTATAAATCTACCAAAAATTACAATCGTGAGCCAAAAAATCGACACACTGACATTCAAAAGTCTTTAACAATCTCAGTTTTTATGATTTTTTTATAAATCTATCAAAAATTGCAGTCGTGAGGCGCATGTCCCCATTCCCTTCTGGGGTACGTGTTATGCGACTCAAACTCAAAAGTAGGAATGCTTCGACTTTTTTAGATGATTCAAAATATTAAGTATTACTTCCTTATTCATCTTCTAATTCGTTTGCCTAATTCGTAAGCACGACCTACTCCACGTTGAGGGCTCAATACTTTACAATGCAAAAAAATACACAATCATTTGCCAGTTCAAAACAAATCTGTATTTAGTTAGGTATTTGTATGTTTGTTTCTTAGTTTGTCACAAGATTTCGACTAAAGTTTTTTAAAATAGAAAAATTTGCACTCATTATTACGTAATAAAAATTATATTTCTTTAATCAAAAATATTGAACAATAAGTGACAGTTGTAGTAAATATTTTTGTTTCAAAAGTAAGTACAAATTCTTGGAACAACCAATTATTATCTTTAAGTCAATATTTAGGGTTAATTTTTTTTCTAACCATGTAACTTATCTTCCCCTTATCAGAAAACTGGTTGACAAGAATTTAAAAAATGAACCGAGTTCCTTGAAATAATACATACCTCGTTGTGTACATACTCTATTTACGCAATGAATTTCTATTTTTTAATTTAAAACCAATGGAATATCAAAGATCAAATTCGAAAATAGTTAATATCAAAAATCTCGTCAACAATCTGTATTATTACTATACCGCTTTGTCCGCGGTAGATATCCTGAACATGTTCTGTCATCAAATTTCTAATTCCGAACGTGTTCTTAACACGCTTAATGTAATTCTTGGACATGCGCATTCATCGTTTTTGTGATATTTACCACTAACTAACCTATTTGGTTTTTTTCGTACTTATATTTAAACAACGTGGTAGTTGAATTAATGAAATTAATTATATTTATTTCATTCTCTTATCCAGTTTTGGATTCAAATTATAATTTAACAAGTACATAAATCGTTCTTGGAGGAATTTATGTTCAGAACATATTCTGAACAAAGCATGCGATTTTAAAACGTCCAGAAAGAAGACATTCGGCAGGTCAGAAACAGCCGGAGAAAGCTTTAGATCTTTTAGAAAAGGAAAAATTCTATAAATAAAAACGTTAGTTTTTAACTGTTCGTTATCCCTATGGTGAATACCGATTCAGTGTCGAAGCTGGAACGCAGATACTTCGTCTCGACGTTGCCGGAATGTATAGATTTTCCGTTAATTACCATAAATACAATAAGTCACATATTTCAATATTTACATCTGAATTATGGAACGTACTATCACGTTTTCACATAGTATTGATGTTAATTTTAGTGAAACTAAATTCCAATTTTACTTTGAACGTTATAAATTTGACTCATTTTGTAATATTTAATTGTTATCACACTGTTTTCATTATACTATATGGAACAACTTTAGGAATGTTTGTTATTTCCTAGAGTGATTCATAAATGATTAAAACTAAGAAATTTAATTACATTGAATCGACTTAATCATACATTTTACTCAAAACTATTTTTACATAACGTAAAAAAAAATAAATACGCCTAACTGGTATCATGACTGCGTTAAAAATTGTAGTATATTAGTTATATTATTTCAAGGATGTCAGTGATGTATAAAGTTATTACTTTTATTATATAACCAATACTTTTGTATCGTTTGAAATATAAAGGGTGTTTAATCATTATTTGAAAATATTTTAATCTTAAATCTTATCATATATCATAATCTACAAACGAATGTGTTTCTGAACGTATCTGTCAATGTCAAATATTCAAGACTGTCACTCACTGACAGACATGGGAGTGTGTGCGTTCTCAGAATACAACTTTTCACATATCAGTTCAAACAAAAACGTTTTTGAACGGACAAATAATCGAATTGATGGATCTTACTGTCCTTTTCTGGCACTCAACACCGACAGAAATAAATTGGGGCATTTCAAGAAATATCTAAAGATATGTGTTTCATATACAAGTAGTGTTGCGAACTAAACTGTTTCTCACTAAATTATACTTTTTACTGTTAAAGAAAAATAAAGTATACAAAATAATGTTTGCAGCTACAAACGAATGTGTTTCTGAACGTATCTGTCAATGTCAAATATTCAAGACTGTCAATCACTGACAGACATGGCAGTGTGTGCGTTCTCAAAACATAACATTTCACAGATCAGCTCAAACAAAAACGTTTTTGAACGGACAAATCATCGAATTGATGGATCTTACTGTCCTTTTCTGGCACTCAACACCGACAGAAATAAATTGGGGCATTTCAAGAAATATCTAAAGATATGTGTTTCATATACAAGTAGTGTTGCGAACTAAACTGTTTCTCACTAAATTATACTTTTTACTGTTAAAGAAAAATAAAGTATACAAAATAATGTTTGCAGCTACAAACGAATGTGTTTCTGAACGTATCTGTCAATGTCAAATATTCAAGACTGTCAATCACTGACAGACATAGGAGTGGGTGCGTTCTCAAAACATAACTTTTCGCGTCAAATTTAATCATTTTGAGAAAATTTAGATAATCTAAATTTGTATTGACTCAACATTAGTATGGATGAATTATATTCAGAATAAACAAAATCCAAAGTAGATTATGAAAAAATATCAGACTTTTTTCAAATGAGTACTGACCAAAAAGTTTTTTTTTTCTGTTCTATTCCTGACAGGGAAAAATGTTAATATGACCGAAATAAAACCAAAAAATCCATCAATTTATCAGTCGATATAGAGCAAACGAAAAAAAAAAACTATTATTTAATACAAAAATAAGAAAAAAATAAATGAGTTTTTCGAACAACAAAAAGTAAAATCCAGAAATCCCTTTTCACACCATATCAATAATGAAAAAGAGAATCCATTCCAATAGACTAAAAAAGAATCGAAACGAAACAAAGGGTCTGCGAAAGGTACCCGGCAAATTAATGTTTTATTATGAGAAGACATTAAAGTAACGCTTCGATGTGATCCGGCGCCACAGTACAAAGGGTATCTGTCAAGTTCTTATTGTTAGATATATTACTGTCATGAAACGAGAGATGTTCGGTTCAAAAACAGCTTTTGCCGACTCTACAGGGTGGAATATAAACATTTTCCAACAACTAAACCAATAACCAAGACTAGATATATAAGGTTAGCAACTTTCGCTTTTTACTAATAGAGAGCGTTGCTTTATTTTTTGACTAACTTATGTTAGTGCTGTATTTTGCCGTTTTGTCACGTGATACTGGTCACATCGACGAAGTTTATGATGCTGATTGCTTAATAGAGCGCACGTATCAAAATTGATATACAAAAATTCCGTTCTGGAAATTTTTACCTCAAAGATGAGAAAAGTTCTGGTCAGCCTACTGAAGTTGATGATGACCAAATCAAAGAGGATCCTCACATAACTGTTCGAGTTTATGAAGAGTCTATATGTATCGCACACACAATTGAGAAACAATTAAAATGTCTTGATATTTGGGTACCTCACAACGTGAAAGAAATTCATTCAACACAAAGAATCCACAATTGCGACCTTTTATTGAAAAGAATCGTCACTGGTGATGAAAAATGGGCCCTGAGCAGTAACGTAGTTCGAAAATGATCGTAGAGCAAACTCCATGAACCAGCACAAACCACAACGAAAGCCGAAAAACTACAAAAACAGCTCGTGATGTCAGTTTGGTTGGATTACGCAGATGTTGTGTTTTTTGAGCTGCTTCTAATTAACCAATCGATCAATTCTGATGTTTACTGACAACAATTATTGGAACTAGATGAAGCAATCGAAGAAAAACGGCCAGAATTGTCCACCACGATAATGCAAGGCATCACACATCTTTGACAACTCGTGGGAAACTAAGTGATGTCATATCCTCCATACAGTCCTGATCTTGAACCATGTGATTACTGTTTATTTCGTAGTTTGCAGTAATTCTTTGAATGGTGAAACTTTCACAAATGACGACGACCTTCAATCGCACCTAATTCAGTTACTCGCTGATAAGGACCAGAAAGGTCATTGAGCAAAATGAAAAATATATAATTGTTTACAAACTATTTGTTTTATTTTATACTACAAAACGAAATTACTTTGTCGCCAACCCAATTAAAAAAATTAAACGTTAACTATATATTTCTATAGCAAACGAAACACGTTAAACAACGTTGCCAGATTTTAAAAATAATTTTGATACTAAAGAAATTCAAATTAAATCGAAATTCTTGTTAATCTGTTAATAAATAGATCCACTCTGTATATCGGCCTGTAAACGGTCAGCTCGACATCCCATGAAGAATTTTCACAATGAGACGAAGGCCCGAATCTCCGAGTGGGGCCGGCAGCCTCTTATTTGTAAATTCTCAGAAGGATAAAACTTGACCTACCTGTTAATCGGTTGGAATTCCAGCTTTAACAGGTACCTTTATTAAAATTAACAGGTATATTTTGGTGGAACTTGTCCTCTTGTCACTGCGCCGGCGGTATAACGGCAATTTTAAAAAGGAAGTGTTAAATAAAAGACAGGGTTCAATAATTGCATCATTGAAAAAGTCACTTTTAGATTTCACACTTTTTTTTTCAACATAAATTTCATAGTGGAAAACCATGTCGTTAAATTCTGTAAGCAGCTCGGAATTATCATCAATAATTTTTGCTAAGTCACCTGTGAATCATACATAATTCCGCGCAAATGTCTTATAAAAAGCCAAAAAATGTTATCGACCAAATGCGTGCATCTTCAGAACCAACCCCGTCTGTTTAATGTGACCGTAGCTGTTAAATCTAAATTTTCTACCCCTAACTCGACCTTCAGATTTAAGACCGAACGGGGAAACGGAGCCAGATCAGGATCTGGAAGGCCACATTCGTGTACAGTTTTTTTATTAAGCGAAGAAGCGTGGATTGGAGTATTGGTGATGCAGTAGACGTACGCCTCGGTTGATTTTACCTTACAATCCCAAAATATTGTATCCATCACTTTTTTGGTGACCCTTGCTCTTTTTGGAACGGGCTCTCCTTTATCCTCCTACTCCATGGGATCTCTTTTAGACGTCGGATCATAGTAAAACACCTTTTAACACTTACCGGTCTGTTTTTTTTGTTTTTAGGCGCTGGTCACTTAAAATAATTTTTCCCACTACTAGTTATTTTCGTCCACAACTTTTAGTAGTTCAAAATGATGGACACAAGCCTTCGTAAACATCTTCCATTCTGTTTTCGATTCGAATCGATTTGAGTTGGTGCTAATCGTTCTTTAGTAAAACAGCGCTGAATTTGAGGAATTTTGAAAAACAACTAAAATGAAATAGATCGAAACAGCAAGTTTAAACTTTGTGTAAAGCTTGTTGAAACTTGTCACTGCCGTGTGCATTGAATTTTTTCGGATTTTCACAACGAAAAGATAGAACTGCATATAGGTAAAGCGGAGGGTTGAAGGTCGAAATACCGCCGACTAAAATCTATCTTTCTCTTTCTCCTCAGGAATGCGTATGTGTATAACTTTAGAAAAGAAATCGTGGTGGAGACCCGTTCTGCTTGTTCGTTGGTTTCATTATCTGACCGATTGTACATACAAATCAAATCAACTGAGCGCAGGAGTGGATTTAATGGAGACCGGACTTATCAAAAAGTTCCCAAGACTCTATCGTAATATTTATTCAATAATCAACTACATAATTAACATTAAAAGAAAATTAGTTTATATTCAAACGTTTTGACAATTGACAGCTGTAATATAATAAATTATAATTATATAATTCTAACGATAAACTGGTTATTATGAATTATAAAACGTATAATTGTAATTTAATAAATGATCTGGACGTGTTTCTGTTTGCTTTTATTTATTTCTATCTGAAAAGTATGGATATCAAATAACGAATATGCTTATAACTACTGTGAACAAATCAGTGTAGCCGTATGCTATCGAAAAAATTTATAAAAATTAACACCAAGAATGTTTATCTTGTGGATTTCATGGTGGAGTCCACCTAAACCTTATCCTTGATATATCCAGCCTTTACCCATGTTTTATCCAAGTTGTAAATTTTTCTATTTTCTTTTTATTTTTTCTATGGTGTTCTCCCACAATTATTTCCGCTTTTTCTTATAATAAACTTTTCCTTCCTCGTTTTTTTTATCTTATCTTCGTTAATTACTATCAGAACTACTCATATCCACTGTAGGTAACGTTTCGTAAGAAAAAAACTCATTTTTTTCCCTTATAATGCTCTTTTCTTGGGTACAGTATAGCTAATGTCAACAACTTCATCATCAATCTCCGCTCGCACTCCCACACGGCTTTTTATTTGTGGTGAATTATAGTGTCACTGATTTGGACCTATAACGATGCAGTGACCCTGATGTTCACGTGCTGATCACGTACTGATCATTGTTTTGCTTTACTATTTTTCTTCCTTTAACAAATTTTAGTAAGACAGTATTTTTTGAAATAATTGAGAGTGGTGATACATATTGAATGATAAATGTATGAAATCGATATTTCGTCACTCGATAATAGCCGCAATTTGTTTGTAAAACGATGGGAGTCGTTTAAAAATTTCATTTCATAGCTAGATGATATCATTCGGCATTTATAATGAATGAAATTTTCTTACTTACAACTAATAAGAAAAGAATTTTTACACTAATTACACAACGTTAATAATTATGTTTATTTTTCTTTTGTAAATGCTTGATGTTTATTTTGAAGCATCTTAATTGCATTTTCTCTTTGTAAATCACAAGAGTCATTTCCTTGGATTAAATATAGTATGTTTAACATTTATTGTTTGATCTAGCGAAATAAGTCATCAAGATACAAGGGACAGGAACTCAAATAACAATATTATATTTTAATAACATTCCGCTGCGATCTTTTCAAATCTTTTGATTCTTCCTCCGAAGTCTATCTACTTAAAGATCAAATATTTCTTGTAGATTCTAACGGTGGTTCTTCTAAGCCTAGTACTAGTGATTATCATCAACCACATCAATTTTAGAAACGTATGAGGCCAGGTATAAAAAGTTTGTCGCAAAATTTCAATTTGCAAAAATGTCCTGAACAACTTAAACAGATTCTACATTTCTGGTAACTTAAAGTTATTGAAAGATTGTCCTCTATCGGAATTATCTCCTCTGGTGACTAATTGCCACTCTTTCCTTCAGTTCTTCTTCTCCTATTCCATTCCTCCATAATAATCTTACTCTTCATCTATTTCTGTTCTCCACTCCATTATTGTTTTCTTGGTAATCTTCCCTCTGCACGTGTCCTTATGAATCAACTGCTTTTCCGGCAAACTGAAGGAAGAATCGTCGACTTGGATCCCAGTTTCCTTTTACCAAGTTGTTAGAGCTTCTGAACATATATTTTGAAAAGTATTTAGAAGATGCAGCATCCTCTGTATAGCCTTTGTGAGGTGGTATTCTCAAGATTAATTTAATATATTTTTCATCCTTAAACTTCGATACTTTAGATTACTGACCTCTATTTCTCAAAAGAAAAAAATAAACAAGATTCAAATGCTAATCTGTCTAGGTATTACGGGGGTAATGTCAACCTGCTTTAGAAGCTCCGACCACAGTCCAATCCAGACAGTAAAACTGAAGCCAGGAAATCTAATAGGTCACCTAAAGATTCTAGATTTAATAAATCTTGAAAGCCTCGACAAACGAATGGACCAAATGCAAAGCATGTTAGACAAAGATACCCCATTCGAAGTGTATCTCTGGTACACAGACGGTTCGAACCTAGCGCAAGGATCTACATCTAGCAATAAACAAAAGTGCTCAGGAGATAGCCAAGCGGTCTTGAAGATCCTGGAAGCTTTTGAATTCGCATCCAAACTAGGTATAAGAAAAAGGGGAACGAGCTGAACGAATGGCTGAAGAATCAAATGGAGTCTTACTAGAGAAACACTCCAGGTTAAGACAATCCAAAAGATTCATACCCAGAAACGACGTGAAACTGGTGGCGTGGTCATGGCAGAAGACATCAAGGCAGAGCATCTACTTCTTGTATAATCATTGATGTTCCTATTCTTTTCCAGTTCTTTGAAAGGTTTAAGTATCTTTAAAAAGTAGTACTAACACTCCCCCCAAAAAAAGCCTCCTTTAGGAGGAATCTACATATTTTGGAAGCGGAACAACAAGATGTGGAGTCTTGTACAAAATATTTTTTATTTGTCTCTAAAAAGTAAGCAGAAAAAACTTTTTTACAACAACGAATCTAATCACTAAATATCTTGTTGGTTTTTCCCGCAGAAAAAGTACTTTAGATCAATATGGTTTGCAGGATTTCTTAGAATGTCCAATATCTCGAATATTCGGTTTAGGAAAAGGTTCTGAGAACAGAAAATAATCGCTAGGAACCAGATCTGCAGAAAACGGTAGATGCTGTAGCAATTTGAGGCCTATTTCATGCAATTTTTTCCTTCGTTTTCATTGATTCCCAACATTTGTTGAAACGGTACTTTCTTATTCTTCAAACGGGGCAGTTTATCGGCGTTTTTGTTCATCAATCCGCGAACAACAAAATTGCTTTATTCAAAATGCTATAACAAATAATAATTATAATTTGTATCCAAATGGATTCGTTTAATAATTGTAACCGTACGCCAATGTTTCGTCTATATTTTCCCCCTCAGATCTACAAAAGTGTCACTCTCTTCAATTGTGGTATTCGAATACAGTTAAATATGTAATTCGCATATTCTGCATAGTTATGAGTTGGTTATTATATAAAAGAAAAAAAGTTCAATTTTTAAGCTGCACAGAATATAATAAAGACGCCGATGCAATTTACTGACTGAGCCGAGGTCCAGTACACAATCGGTTGTTGACCCTCTATTTCGCTCTGATCCGTTCACGGACGGTTTCTTCGCCACAATGACCAAATAATATGTCAACAATTAATTGTTGTTGCGTTTCTTGATCTATTGTTTATTTAACATACAGACTTGTAAACCGTTTGCATACCTAACAACAATTACATGCCTTTTTCAGTAGAAGGTTGTAAATTAAAGCTCAAGAGATTCTTCACATACCGCTGAAGAGAAGCCAGTTTACTTCTAGTGCCAATAAAACTAATTACTTATTAACACTAGATTGAAAACCTGAAAACCTGTTCTTTTATAGATTTTTAATCGTTTCGTGTGGTATTTAACAAGAATTTATACCGTACCAATCCGAAACCTTATAAATCCGCCTTTTAAATGCGTCCAAATCATTTGGAACCTAACCCAATTTTTTTCTCGCGTTCTTGCTAAATTCAGGCATTCCCGATCGTTTATCTAATACATAAGAATCCGATTTAGGGATGTATTTAAGTATATTATTGTATTAAAATCAGATTTATGTAAAACTCATTTTTGAATAGTTAGGTTAGATTAGGTTTTGGCTGATTTTACATCCCCCCTAACTATTATCTAAACAAATTGGTAACATTGAGTTGTAAACTAGCTTATTGAAAAAGGGAAATTACAAAAGATAAAAAATACCGATTCGTGTCAAAAAAAACGTACACGATCTACTGAAAAATTATTAAAAATTGATAAATTTGACTCTGTTTGTTTGTTTCAGAATTGGGAACTTCTAGTCTTGAGTAAATTAAAATGGGATATATCCGCCGTCACGCCTCACGATTTTCTAAAACATCTTCTGAGTCGGTTATTAGAAAAAGATTGGAACATTGGTTACAAACGAGTCCACAATCACGCCAAAACCATCATCACCCTTTGCGCCACAGGTAAGTTCTATTTTTCTTTTATTTTTGTCGTATCATCATCCCTCGAATTTCCTTTTTTCCGAATTCTACGTGGTCCTCTCCACTTCCGGCATCCAATTCTATTGTGTGACATTCTTACCAGATTGGTTTGGTTTCGATAACATCGATGTGTGATCCACCATAATTCGCTGGCCGTTCTTCTTTCCGATTAAAATAAAAACAATAATAAAAGAGAATTTTCTCCTGGCCTTCGTCAAAATGTCATGAAAGCTTTAGCACAAAGGTATTATAAGTTTGAAACGGCCAAGGTTTGTTTTTCCACTGGCGTACGCCGTTTCATAAATTCCGCTTCGGTATGATGCGTTTACAGTACGTGAAAAAATTGGAAACAATAAAAATTGTTGCTTATTCATATTAATACCAAATAATGAGTCATATGTTTAACAAATTCATAGAAAAACTTAACAGCGAAGAAGCGCAAAGTACTGTTATGTAATGTTTTTTATCTGTTGTGGTTAAAGTGGTTAATAACTATTTTTAATATCAGAAGAAGGTTTTGTTTTGTAAGTAAAACGACGCTAATAGAGAAATTTAATCCATATTAGAAACTATATAAAACAAAAATATCATCAACGACCATTTTGGGGATCTACTGACTTATGTCTCCACCGTACGAACCGAAGCTATAGATAAACAATACCATTGGACTTATCGAAGGCTTTTGACAAAGTTTGGCATGCCAACCTTCTAAATAAATTAGGATCTAGCGGTTTGTCGTCTCAAAGACCGATCAATTCAGGTCTCTATCTCTATCTCTATCCCCTAGGTATGCAACAGTATACACAACAAAACTGCAAACTTATCTGTAGCTTGATTGTCAAATTTCATATTTTCTAGTGAAATCCAGTGAAATCTGCTGCAGTATCCTCCTTGTTTACCATCTACATCAACAAATTGACGCTTATATCAATTGCAGATTATAAAAACTCATATACAAACCCTTGCCGACAATTTTGTTTGATCTACCTTAGCTGTAGACACCTCATTTCATCAATTTATTATTTTTATAAATACTTTTAAAAATATGCACTTAATTATAGTCTTATTCGGAAGAAAATAATATTTTTATACCACGTTAACTTGCTACAATTGAATACTAAATTATAGAACGTAAATAGACGAGTAAAATCTACCTAGTTGTAAGGGAGTTCGGTTTAAACTGGGTACCAGACGTGAATTGAGCTCTTTTTGTACCCCATCCATCCGTCCAACGAAATTTCAAAGCAAAAACCATAATAGTAAATAAATAATTATCACAGACTGTCCCTGTCACTAATATTTCGAAGAAATTATGTACATACAGCTGATATAGCTCTTCCAATATCAATTGCAGATTACAAAAACCCTTGCCGACATTTTTGTTTGATCTGTCTGATCATTTAGATATGCACTCAATTGTAGTCTCACTTGAAACTTGGAAAAAATCAATATTATAACTCAATAACTTATTACAATTGAATATTAAATTATAGAACGTAAATAAACGAGTAAAATCTACCTAGTTGTAAGGGAGTTCGGTTTAAACTGGGTACCAGACGTGAATTGAGCTCTTTTTGTACCCCATCCATCCGTCCAACGAAATTTCAAAGCAAAAACCATAATAGTAAATAAATAATTATCGCAGACTGTCCCTGTCAGAAATATTTCGAAGAAATTGTGTACATACAGTTCATATAGCTCTTCCAATATCAATTGCAGATTATAAAAACCCTTGTCGACAATTTTGTTTGATCTGTCTGATCATTTAGACATGCACTCAATTGTAGTCTCACTTGGAACTTGGAAAAAAATCATTATTATAACTCGTTATTTTGACAGACGAGTAAAATGTAAGGAAGTTTGGTTTAAACAGGGTACCAGACATGAACTGAGCCCTTTTTGTACCCCATCCATTCGTCCAACGAAATTTCAAAGCAAAAACCATAAAGGTAAATAAATAATTATCACAGACTGTCCCTGTCACTAATATTTCGAAGAAATTGTGTACATACAGCTGATATAGCTCTTCCAATATCAATTGCAGATTATAAAAACCCTTGCCGACAATTCTGTTTGATCTGTCTGATCATTTAGACATGCACTCAATTGTAGTCTCACTTGGAACTTGGAAAAAATCAATATTATAACTCAATAACTTATTACAATTGAATATTAAATTATAGAACGTAAATAAACGAGTAAAATCTACCTAGTTGTAAGGGAGTTCGGTTTAAACTGGGTACCAGACGTGAATTAAGCCCTTTTTGTACCCCATCCATCCGTCCAACGAAATTTCAAA
The DNA here is from genome assembly GCF_026230105.1 of Diorhabda sublineata. Lineage (NCBI taxonomy): Eukaryota > Metazoa > Arthropoda > Insecta > Coleoptera > Chrysomelidae > Diorhabda > Diorhabda sublineata. Next base: position 3,054,615 of record NC_079479.1, read on the forward strand.
GCAAAAACCATAATAGTAAATAAATAATTATCGCAGACTGTCCCTGTCAGAAATATTTCGAAGAAATTGTGTACATACAGCTGATATAGCTCTTCCAATATCAATTGCAGATTATAAAAACCCTTGCCGACAATTCTGTTTGATCTGTCTGATCATTTAGACATGCACTCAATTGTAGTCTCACTTGGAACTTGGAAAAAATCAATATTATAACTCAATAACTTATTACAATTGAATATTAAATTATAGAACGTAAATAAACGAGTAAAATCTACCTAGTTGTAAGGGAGTTCGGTTTAAACTGGGTACCAGACGTGAATTGAGCCCTTTTTGTACCCCATCCATCCGTCCAACGAAATTTCAAAGCAAAAACCATAATAGTAAATAAATAATTATCGCAGACTGTCCCTGTCAGAAATATTTCGAAGAAATTGTGTACATACAGTTCATATAGCTCTTCCAATATCAATTGCAGATTATAAAAACTCTTGTCGACAATTTTGTTTGATCTGTCTGATCATTTAGACATGCACTCAATTGTAGTCTCACTTGGAACTTGGAAAAAAATCATTATTATAACTCGTTAACTTGACATACGAGTAAAATGTAAGGAAGTTCGGCTTAAACTGGGTACCAGACGTGAACTGAGCCCTTTTTGTACCCCATCCATCCGTCCAACGAAATTTCAAAGCAAAAACCATAATAGTAAATAAATAATTATCGCAGACTATCCCTGTCAGAAATATTTCGAAGAAATTGTGTACATACAGTTCATATAGCTCTTCCAATATCAATTGCAGATTATAAAAACCCTTGTCGACAATTTTGTTTGATCTGTCTGATCATTTAGACATGCACTCAATTGTAGTCTCACTTGGAACTTGGAAAAAAATCATTATTATAACTCGTTAACTTGACATACGAGTAAAATGTAAGGAAGTTCGGCTTAAACTGGGTACCAGACGTGAACTGAGCCCTTTTTGTACCCCATCCATCCGTCCAACGAAATTTCAAAGCAAAAACCATAATAGTAAATAAATAATTATCGCAGACTGTCCCTGTCAGGAATATTTCGAAGAAATTGTGTACATACGCCTTCCGACAGCCAAGAGAAATGCATTTATGTTTACGATTGGTAAACAGTGGTGAAGATGAGTCCACGCGGACTAACGGTTTATTAGATAAACGTTATTTTCCATTTCTTAGTTTGGTATGAGTGCGTATTTATGAAATATCGATTGTTGTTCGCATAACTGTCTTCTGCAATTGATATTGGGTTCGTAAATAGTTTCCAGAAGATGTTTGATATAATAAAGCATCATTTGTCTGTGTCGTATCTGGGATATATTGAACTATTCATATAAAAATTCTATATTTAAACGTGGTTGAGGCTATTTATTGCACACCTGGTATATGAAATAAGTCAATTGGTTTGTCTTTAAGTTTCTGGATCAAACTTTATAACATTATTAACCCAAATGTCGTATATATATTTGGAATTGGTGAATAAATTAAGTTAAAAATAGCGGCGAGACGATTAGGTAAATTTCCTGTAATATACAGGTAGTTTTAGAATTAAAAGCCTGCCCCAAATAGGTGCCTCCATGTTTAAAAGTAGTTAAACGTACTTATTTCGAAGAAAAAAACCTTTAAACATTAAAAACCACGTAATAAAATAGTTTCATTGTCAAGAATGTCTAACTGTCCATACAGAATAATTTAGAGATTAGATAATTGACATTGAACCGAAATGAACTAACAAAAAGTGTAATGACCCAGGATAAGGACACCCAAAAAAAAAATAGCATGAGTGGGAAAAACGTAGCGAAGGAGAGATAGAGACAGAGAGGGGAGAGAACATAGTTGCGGATGAAGGTGTTTACTATTTTTAGGCCAGTCGTATTCGTCTGAAAAAAATTATTAACATCATTAAATTAGTAGTACATATATTGTCTATTAACACCCAAGTCGAACCTCTTTATTTATAAACTGGTTTCAAAAAAGATTTTGATTGCAATCGCTTATTCTTTTCTTTCAATAAAATATTTCTTTTCGAAAATAGATCCTTATTAATTCCTTTACAACAATATTTTTTTTTGTTTCAAAATAATCTATTATTCTTATTCGACGTATATAAAAAATTCTTTACACAAACTGGCAATTATGCTACGAGGGGTATTTAAAAAGTAAATAACTTTTAGTATAAGAAACGAATACTCAAACAAATTGAAGTACTTTTAAGTCACTCACCCACATTTCTCAAAGTACTTGACGTATTTTCACGTACAAGATCTGAGCTATAAGGAAAAGCAACTAATTCGAAGAAAAAAACTCGTTTGTAGAACCAGAACCCCGTTCTTTTCCCCAAGGAGACACCATTTGAAAATGAACAATTTTCGAAAACTTCCAGACACCAAAAACCCGTTACCTTCGAAAAAAATGAATCTGAAGCCTACATTACCCATGAATAATGAAATCGTAGACATATTTCGGATTTGGCTGTTATTTGTCACAAAGTTTGCTCTTCTGATTCATAGTTAGTTCATAGTTAAAAGTTGTGGGCGGCCAGACCCCACTAGAAGTTACCAGAGGCCGATGTCCTTGTAGAAGTCAATCAAAGGCTTCGGCTTGAACCCTATGATGTCAATAGGCAAGTTGTGAGGTTTTCCCAGGTGTTTAAACCGAGCTCGAGTGAGTGCAGGACACTCGCAGATAACTTGGTCTAAAGCTTCGACCTCCTCCATGTACCAACTGCACTCCGGATCGTCCGTGATGCCCATAGTGTGGAGATGGCGTCTTAGATGGCAGTGTCCGGTTAAAAGTCCGATCACTAGAGTGATTTCGCGCTTGTTTAGTTGGAGCAGTTGTTTGGTAGGAGACGCACGAGGTCCATCCACGAAGGCAACGCTTTTGGCCACACCAAAGATGGGCTCTGGACCTATTGGTTGGTTTCGGCTCTTCGGTAATTTTCTAATTAAAACTTGTTGAATATCCCTCGTGAAATTGATACAATACAACGAAATTTGGTCTCATTTCTAATCTATATTCTAGTTATTTTGATCACAATACTCTTAAACGAAAGATAATTTTTACCTGGGTTTGAAAAATAATTTTCTATCAAAAGAAATAGATAATGAAATGAAACGGGCATGAGAAGTAAACAAGATTATTTATCTAATTCATAAATAATTTCTAATAAAAGTATCGTGAATTTCGGCTGGCCTAATTCGGCCTTCCATCCAACGAGTTCCGCCTATGATTGAATACTGGCAAACAGAACGTAAACACAACCTTAGTGTGGCCCCCGGAGCACCAATGAAACTCTCGATTTCGTTGGTTTGAAGTTCCCACAGTGAATGTGCCGACTTGTCTGACACCAGTCTAGTTATTTGCAACCGTTGGTGTATTTTCAGATGACTGAAAGAGCAACCAGTAACGGACTATTCTTAATTTCTCGTTTCAACCGATAACTAGTCTTAACCTCTCTTAAATAACTACGAAATTGGCTTGTTTCTTCGATTAAAACCACCGATTATTATTATTAGTTTGTAGATATGAAAAAAAAAACTGCAAAATTTGTTCGTTGAATGTCGATTGTTCAATTTATAAATTTAGTTGAATACGTCTCTGTAATCAGCGGCGTATTCATACACTCGACAATAAGACCAAAACTATAGAACATGGTCAAGGATGACATCAGATGTTTATTGTTGTCAACTAAGATATTCGTTCTTTTGATATGATTGCGATCTGAATGGGAGACTTGTGGGAGTTTTTGAGATATTAGGGTCATAAGCCACTTCCGTCGCTCGGCGGAGATGTTGAGATTGCTTTTCAACAAACTTTTGCACATCCGACCTTTAAATTTTTTTTTCTATTTTACGAGTAGTACCCTGTCTTTTTACCACGGTATTGATAAATTAATTACATTTCAATCTAACTTGGAAGGAAAGCTGAGAAACACAGAACTATATACGTTTAGGTTCCATAGACAAACTATGTATTCTGAATTAATCCGAGGTGTAAACACATAACCTTAAAATGACGGATAATTTTGCCGTATAAAAAAACCGTTGACGATGTAATTCTAGGAATATAGATTAGTGGGTATGCTAAATAATGTTCGCCCGTTTTTTAGAATTATTATTTAAAAGCTTACCAGACTTGAAATTATTACCATTTTAAATTTTTATTTTCATAATTTTGATGTTTTGACTACATATTGTTCAGTGTTTATCTACTATTTTTAAATTGAATATGCAAACTGTTT